>NC_090256.1:29462826-29744176 GCF_037325665.1 Littorina saxatilis
AGAATATCATTAATGCTTCGCATTTTTCACGCGAAATAATCATACTATCACGTCAAGTATATTGACGAATACGGTACCTGTAAGCCAGAAAAACAACGCACACCAAAAAAACCACAACTGCTAACTAAATTTTGCGCACACAGTAAATACCCAGGGAGCTTTTTGCATCACAAAGCACGATACAGGCAGTTTGTTTGGGTGTTTTGGGTGTTTAGATCTCATGCTCTTCACATAGTACTCAGTATTTGGTCAAACCTTTTTTTTCTCTAATTCAAGTTTATTTGCTGCATATATTACAACATAATTCTGGCGATAAAGAGACGACGTACACAACAAAATATCCAGTACAGAAAGAACGAGAAGAGACTGGAACGCATGTGTAGCTTCAAATAGAACATAATAGCAACAAAACAGAACAGATAAGAAACGCGGGGTATTTGAGCCCATCCCGCATGCGAACTTTTTCTATTTTCTCTCATTCATCGAACAATTGTACTCAAAACCAGAAGCGTGTTTACGTAGGTAAACTGAAATTTTCATCACCAGCGAGCCCCCTCCTCCCGAACGTCACAGTCGCTTTTCATTAAGATTTCGCCTGATTTCACCATACGTACTGTACACGTACAGGTGAAGTACATTTTAATCTACTGGATGATTGACGATTGTTTTAAAGGTACCGTCTCCGGGACAAAAGCCCGGACAATTGTTGTTGTTGTTGCTTTTTGAAAGAGATTCAGATTTTTAACAAGATTTAAATTACTGACTGCGAACGACTCTGATTTTTAAGGAACCTTCTACCTTTTACACACGCATTTTCTTTTACAGACGCCTTAAATGTGAATAACTTTTAAAAAGTTGGTCGAGAACAAAGCAAGAGAATAAGGTCCAGGGTATTACATGAGAGAACACCCTCCATCCACTTAAATATATACAAGATCTTGGTTGGTTGAGTACAGAATGGGATCTTTGTGATGTATTGATTTGGCAGATATAGGCTACATGCATACGTGTCAGAGCAGTGTGGAAACTTCTTGCTGAATTCCTTTTGCAGCTTGACATACGAATCAGTTACGAAATTATTTTAGCAAAAAAAGTCCCACTATGCACCGAAAGCAGCTAGGCTGTTTAATTTGGTATGTGTCCAACTGGAGGGGTGCTCTTATCCCATGTACATGCCTGGACGGACCTTTGGTGGAGTAGGCTACATGAAGCAGGGCAGTAACGAAGCAGGTCGGACATTTCCTTTAAAATGAATTATTCACACGGACTTCGTCAGAAAGGGCAGTATGAAAGTATGAGTTGCACGTAATGGCCTTAGCGCACATGTTGTCGAACAAGTATTCGTAGATTTTATTTTCGAATAGTGAAGATCGGTTATCTGTTTATGTTTACGAACTTGCCTTGAGGTCATGATACATCGACATATCTACATTCCTTTTGTCGCGTTACATAGCCTACATATAGCTTTGCTTTAAACTGTAATTTCACGTGGTGGCCTTTAAGCACTTGATGCCGTAAAGGACGGGCGCAGTGGCGTGGTGGTAAGACGTCGGCCTCCTAATCGGGAGGTCGTGAGTTCGAATCCCGGTCGCTGCCGCCTGGTTGGTTAAGAGTGGAGATTTTTTCGATCTCCCAGGTCAACTGATGTGCAGACCTACTAGTGACTTAACCCCCTTCGTGTGTACACGCAAGCACAAGACCAAGTGCGCACGGAAAAGATCCTGTAATCCATGTCAGAGTTCGGTGGGTTATGGAAACACAAAAATACCCAGCATGCCTACTCAACGAAAGCGGAGTGAAGCTGACTATGCTCTCAGAGTATAGTTTGGGAAACCCAAATGGGCAAACGAGCTCACACGTAACCAGAAAATTCTGGAACGCTGAAGAAGAAGAAGAAGATGCCGTAAAAAATATTCGTACATTCCATTTATGAATAGTGAAGATCGTTCATCTGTTTATATTTACCGACTTGCTGTGAGGTACATTCCTTTTTTCACATAGCCTACCTATACCTTTGCTTTAAATCATAATTTCACATACGCAGGATTATAAATAAAACAAGAAACGAAGGAACACGCACACACACAATCATGCAAGCACACAAACACACTCGCACGCAAGCACGCACGCATGAGCAAACACACACACACACACACACACACACACACACACACTGACACACACACACGCGCGCGCGCGAAGAGACATGAAATAAACAAACAAACCAAAGGATGAACGAAAGAAAGAGGGAAAGAAAGAAAGAAAAAGAAACCGACATGAACCTCTTTGACTTGACATCAAAGCCTCGCCGAGAAGGGTGGATCTTATTTGCGACATCCTTTATTAGTAGGCAGTGGTGATCAAATACAGATGGAGGTTAAATAGAAAAATAATAATTACAAATAAACTCACAGCAGTTCTAAATTTAAAGAAATTGTCAATATTAGATTGAAGTAAATAATTCGACATTTTTATTATTTTTATTTTTAGACATTTGTAAAAAGTCGATGAACTGTTTCTGCTAAGTTGTATCCACTGTCATGTTATGTAAGAATGTCTCGTTCGAGTAAAAGTAAAACATGACATTTGACATGTGAGTTTCCGGTGTTTCGTTGTCTTTTTCTGCATTTTGCTCATCCTGATATACAATGGACTATGCGCGTGTAAGAAATAAAAACCCAATGCTATCAAAATAGTTTTCCGTCGTCAATCAGGGCGCAATCACCTGTTTGGCTCAGTTCCCCTTGCCAATCTACATTTTCCGTAGCATTTTCAAGTGGTTTATCTTTTACAATTACTTTTTTCGTAACAAAACAAAAATCCAAAACAGATAGACTAATAACTTTCCAAAATCAAGAATCAAAAGGCAAGAAAGGGACGTTTATGGAACGTTCAGTTATAACAAAACGAAAATGTCACTGGAACTTGTACCTGTGGGCCTTTAAAGTGGACAAGCAGGATACACTACATACAAACAATCTCTGTATCTAGCAAAGTTATTTGTGTAATAATGATCTCTTAGCTTTGCATATTGCTTCGAAGATAACATGAAGCAATCCTGTTGAAACAAAGAAGATTAGAGGAAGAAATCCTGTTGAAATAAAGAAGATGCTGTGTCCAGCCATTTGCGAAGACGCAACATCAAAAGCTAAGAAATGACCCGTCTTTAGTATCACATTGTGTGTTGTGTATATGCTTCGTCCATTTTGAAGGCCGATACGTCCAAGTTCTAAGGAATGTTTCGTTTTGTTTGTAATTCACTTTCCATTAACTTACCTTTCTTGGTGTTTTTTTTTATGCACACACAAAAATAAGATTGAAAAGTGAACACTAGCTATATGAAACAGAACTTATACAGGACAGAAAAACGTCTTACCTTTTTACACTTCATGTTTCCCTGTTTCCCGTTTATCATCCAGGAAAAATATCAACGAGGGACCATATTGACATCCTCAAAAACGATGAAAGGTCCACACGCACAACAGCCGTTCTCCCGTCTGGAAACTGTGCAACACTCTTTGATGGATTGCAGTAATCCAAGGTAGAACTCAGCTTATGAACTTGCAAACAGTATCGTTTTCTCAAGAAATCAAAGACCTGGTAGATGTTGTCATTATCTTCCGACAGAAGACGACAGCGAGTTACTGTCGCAACCGTGAGAAAGAAGTGAACATCATTGACTTAACTTCCTCTGCGCCGCAGGTGATTAAGTTTGGTGATTAAGTAAGACAGTGTTTGAGAGGTGTTTGTTCCCCGACTGTACGCCTCGGAGTCGGACAGAGCGTGTGAAATGGCGGGATTTGCTGCCAAATGTTTATACCGATCCCATCTCGGCTTTGGTCAAACAGGCAGCAGTAGTGAACATCGGACGCACGGAGGAAAAGAAGTTGGGGGGGGGGGGGGGGCAGGGAGGGGGAGGGGAAGGGGTGTTGCGGAGGTTAAAGGGTAGGGTAGGCGGCCCGATCCTGTCCACGCATGAGCAGAAGACGTAACTTGTTCGTCCCTTCGACAAGTGGTTGCTTTTGGAATTAAACAGGGGAGGAAGGAGAGGAAAACAGGTGGGATCGGTTCTTGGGATGGTGCATCAGGTGGATTTAGATTTGTGTGAAGCGGGCCTCACACCTTCTCGCCTTTAACAAGATGTGCCAACAGTGGAGGTTTGCTTAAAAGCAGCATGGAAAGTGTGGGGGGGGGGGGGGGGGGGCGAGAAAGGGGAGGCGAAGTGGGGACTGGAAGGGGCAAGACGGGCTGTTGATGGACAATGAAACCCTCACATTGTCTACTGAACGAAATGATTAAGAATATAGATGATACATCATCATCACAACAACGGCGACGGTGAAGATGATGTCCGTAATGAAACCGATTTAGATCTAAACCCTCTTTCTGACTGAATGGATATGTCGATAATGCTTCGACAAAATGGTTATAATGTTGGCTTTGTCTGACAAGATACCACAAACGAATTTAAAGTTGGGGAGAGAGAGAGAGAGAGAGAGAGAGAGAGAGAGAGAGAGAGAGAGAGAGAGAGAGAGAGAGAGAGAGAGAGAGAGAGAGAGAGAGAGAGAGATCGGGATCATGCACATGAACACCTGATCAGACGGGGTATTGTTGTCGCTCCGTCCGGGACATTTCGAAAGATGTTGGAAAAAGGGAAATTCGTGATAGAAGTAGAAAAGGGGTGTAGTGTGTGTGTGGGGGGGGGGGGGGGGGTCGGGGGGGGGGGGGGAGGTCGACAGAAAGAGGAGTGGTAGTTGGTAGGCATCCAGTAATGCTGAGTTTACTGAGGAGGTTTTTTTTCAGTCTCGATCAAGGTGTGCAGCAAGGTTGGTTGAAGGGAAGGACAGCCAGATCGGGCGTTGATGTTTGAACATGCGTTGTCGTCTGCTTGCTGTGCGTTTCCGCTTCCCCCGCCTTCTCTCCCCTATCAGCGTCGGCCTACGCCGCTTACAGGGATGTCTACAATATTTCTCGTTAGAGGCCTTGTACAGCGAATTAGCTATAGCATCCGATCACAATCCGGAATTTGCCGTTGCTGGAAAAATGTATTTCGCTATCTGTTTTCAAAATAACTATAAATGTGTTGCTCTCTCTCTCTCTCTCTCTCTCTCTCTCTCTCTCTCTGTCTCTCTCTCTCTCTCTCTCTCTCAGTCCCTCTCTCTCTCTCTCTCTCTCTCTCTCTGTGTCTCTCTGTCTCAGTCACTGTCTGTCTGTCTGTCTCTCTCTCTCTGTCTGTCTGTCTCTCTCTCTGTCTCTCTCTCACTGCCTGTCTCTCTCACTCTAGATCTCTCTCACTGTCTGTCTGTCTCTGTCTCTGTCTGTCTGTCTGTCTGTTCTCTCAATTGTGTAAGTGTATGGGATTTGGTCAGATTCTCAGAGAATTGTAGATTCCCCTGGAATATTGTAGACATGCCTGTGGTTACAAGATTGTCGTATTAGTAACTTCTAGTAATACAACCGTTTTTAAGGAATCTCGCTATATATTTGTATAAATCGTTTTGGAGACTGAATTTCATGTCAGACTAGTGTGTACATATTAATTTATTTATATTACTGTTGAATTGTTAAATAAATGATGCATTATGATCCGTCACGTTTGGTGTTTTGTATGTATATTATTCGTATATGTAGATATTTCGTTTTCGTGTTTATACGGGGCTATGGTCTTGATGTTGTTCAAGGCACTTGATAGAAAACAAATCTTTTACGCTAATAGGCTATCAGCCAATGTCTACTTCTGTACCAAACGATTTCGCACACTTACTTTTAAAGGAAAAGCTTGACCAATGGTTGCAGGCTATGGCAGGCCAAAATGACTAAATTTGTTTTTAGCAACCTACGCCAACACAAAAGAAGTGAAACAAAAAAGTCGACGAGAAATAATTTGTCAGGACAAAATCATTCCTTGACCTAGAGGTCGAAAAGTCTCTGACGATAGAACTCGAAACTTTCTCTTCGATTTGTAGAAACCCGTACATCCACAAAAACAAACAGAAGTCAGTGGAATGGTCGATCTCCTTCAATTTGTTTGAGACGAGGCCGGGGAACACACCTTGTTGAGCAAGCACAAGTCGGAAGCATTTCAACATCGTCCGACGTTATTTGTCGCTTTAGTTTGTCAATTGGCAGCTGCGAAGGGGCAAAGGCTGCCTCTGATTCCAAGCCAAACAGATAAGTGTCAACTGCAAAGATGCACAGGGCAGACAACCCAGCGCGACCGCAGGGGTCCTTTGAAGGATTGTCGTTCTTGTGGTCACCTCGCGTACGTGCATGTTGTGTGTTTGTCCCGCCACACTTACTGCCACATACACACTTCTGTTTGCATCGGCCGGTCAACGACGTAATAACCAAAGTGTGGTGAGTCTCTTTATTTGCAGTTATTGTTTGCCGTCGTCTGAAATACGCTGTTTCCGCTCATCAGTGTTGTTCTACTTTCGACTGAACACGGCGGTCACCGAGTCGGCTGTCTTATGGTTGTGAAGCGAAAGACACTTCTGAATGACATTTGTGCATACATTTGAGAAACAGAGAAAAGAGAAATAAATGCGAATTCGACGCAGCTACTTTTTGTAATTCTCGAGTGTTTACTTACTTATTTTTGCAATAATGATAGTGTGAGGTCAGATGCTGCTGTTGAAGATGATCATTTGATCAGTGATGGTGGCGGTTGTGGTGACAATTGTGATGGTGATAGTGATGATGATGAGGGTTAAGTCGAAGAATAGGAGGAACTGACAAAGATTGTTATTTTTATTTTACCATGCACAATTTTTTAGGGGAAGTTTATGGAATTCTAACGGCGAAAGTCGTAAATTTCACTCTTGTTTTTGAAGCTGTATTATCCGTTGCGAATCAGGTTTTAATCTTCTGACATTTACTTCAAGATTGTCCAGAACTTTCAGACTGTAAGATCCAAATTCCACCCGCCCGTGACCCCCTCCCCCTATTTTCTCATTCTCTCTCTCTCTCTGCATCTGACACCGCTCCCCTAGCCCCGCCCCTGCCGTACCTCCGCCCTCAAGTTTACGTCAACTTTCCTGTGCATATATTTAGTTTTCCTCCATGCCCATCCCATCGCCCACCCGTCCAACCCAAACCCTCCAACCCATCCTCTCTTTCCGTGCACCTTTTCTGCCCTACAGATCCTGACCCATTCTGCAAGGTCATCGTATCAACAGGCTCAAGGTCAAAAAGCATAATGCTTCCTTGTCTGGTCTACTGCCGTTTTCAATTGAAATTTTTTTTTCAATTCTAATTTATATTCATTTATTTATCTTTTGTTTTAACTTTTTTACTATTGTCTACTTGCTTTTAATTCCAACATGAGTAAGCTTCCTTCAAATCGCCCCGCAAATACCAATACGGGTGTGATGTTAGGGGTCGGATAGCTGTCACAGATGTCAATGGCCTGGTGACAGTCAACATATGACCTCATTAACGTGACCTAACTTCATGGCACTGTGGCACGTATTCACGGGTTTGTGCCTCTTGGCGGCGTGTGTTGTTTGTTGTGTGCGTGTGACGTAGCCGAAATAAAGGCCTTTACATGACGATGATAGTTGATACTCTGTTTAGACTGTCCCACACCTTGGGAGTTGTAGTCTACTAGAACAAAAATGCGTAGGTTTTTGGGGTGTTTTTCCCCCTCCCCGTCTAGTGTGAAATACGCAGTAACCAGGTGGAGGAGACTTGCTTTACGCTTGACTCGAAAGAAACTAGTGTACTCATACACTTGTACGTGCATACTCACACGCCGCCGCTCGCGCGCGCACGCACACGCACATGCACACGCAAGCACGGACACACGCACGCACGCACGCACACGCACGCACGCACGCAAACACAAACTGACACACACACACACACACACTTTATGTTCATAGGAGCATATAGGAACAGAATTTTTCTGTTGCTGCACAAATAAAGTAGTGACTTTGATTGACTCCGAGATAAGTAGCTGAGCAGTTTGGTCAGCCTCAGGAAGTTGTCTGGGTGTCGGACTTGGAAACCTTTCAGCGTGAGCCATAGGTCGTTGTCAGTGACCGAGATAAGAAAGTCACACAGACACTCACAGACACGCCCGCTGCGCGCATTAGGGAATACACTGACCTAGGCCATACGCACGCAAACAAGCCACACACAAACACACTTTCTAAAGAAATACATGTACATTTTAGTTGAAGAAGAAGAAAACTAAAAGAAGAAGAGTATGAAGAGAAAGACGAAGAGGAGGCGGACGACGACGATGACGACAAAGAAGAACACACACACACACACTAACACCATCGGCTCCCTCTCGATCCAAGTCTACCTGAGAAAAAAATCAATGTTGGTGGCCAGTGATTTAACTTACCACTGTTATAGTATAGGTAAGTACTGCTGTTACTGGGCTACCAGGCAGGTGCTAGTGGGTCAGTGTGGGTGGGTGGGGGTGTCAGCTGAGACCTGCAGGGTCACCGAACTTTACTTTAGTATTTGTAGTTTACCCCCGTATTTGTAGGCGAATGTTCAGTAGTATCGCCTGCATGACATTGACATTCTGACGACAAACTGCGGCCCATTGCTTAGTCTCTTTCTCCGCCTACTCTAGTGTATGTTTTCACTTTTCAATTTCACGTCTGCAATAAAACTATGAGGAGTCACGTGTCCACCTACTGTGTTTTTTCACAGAGGTTTACAAAGTTTAACTTGGATTTGTAAGACTATAAACTTCTAGAGTTTTCAAAAATCTGTATAAAAAATAGATCAGTCAGTCGTTCTATTATAAAGAAAATAAAACATTCACTAAAAGCTTGATCTATCAATCTTTAGAGGTACACCCTTCTCGTGAAACAAACCCGACTCATCATCTCAGATCTTGCCAGGTTTGTACATGGCTTTAGACCATCCCTCACTTGGATAAGCTTATATATCAAAAATCAACACCCTGACTGCTTACTGAGGTGAGATGGACATTTTTAATGAATTAATTTCTTCAAAAACTTGTGGTAATTACGAAGTTAATTCATTAAAAAAATGCCATTGTGACCACGTGGAGGAACGGTCTCACCCAGTGCCAAAGCATGGCTACATTTGAGATGGTGAGACGATGTCGTGTTTGCTCCTTCAAAAAGGATAAGAAGCCATATTAGTCAAAAGAATCACTTTTGTGAAAGGACAATATTCCATTAACCCCTTCACTGCCACAGTATAACAGCATTTTCAACAGGTGGTAGCAACTTTAGCAACTTATCCGAACGGTCTATGGGAAAGAACTGTGTTTAGAACCCCTACAAGTTGCTGGACAGAAATGTCCTGAAATGTTGTTGACACAAATCCCACGTATGATTATGGGCGTACGACAAACTGAAAATGACCACGTATTACATACGGGGTGGGCAGTGAGGGGTTAAGGGTGACTTTTAGCTGCACGGTCTTAGTCAACGCTTCTTTACTGAGGCAAAAAATATGAGACTGACAGGCCTTGAGGAAGCATTGAAAAGTCAAATAACAGGCATCACTGTTGTTCTTTACACTTAAAGTTGGGCTCTGATGTGTAAGCGCAGGTATGAGATTACGCTGTATTGGACAGCTACATTATGATATCAGAGTGTGTTTGAGTAACCCACAAGGAACGAAGGAAATAAAAAAGACAGAAAGTAAAACCAGTATCAAGAATTAAAAAAATCGATTAGTCTTCTCTCCTAAGTTAAAATTTAAGAAACCGTCCTAGGCTCACGTGTGCAACCCTGCTATAGTCAATTACGACACCCCCCCGTATATCTCTCTTTGTCATGAATTCATGTATCTTTGTCCACTTATTCATGTGATTAAGAGCCCTATCCGGGCAAGGGCTGGGTGTGACAGAGTACTTTTACATGGATGCTCATGCCACTAATATCTCTCTCTCTCTCTCTCTCTCTCTCTCTCTCTCTCTCTCTCTCTCTCTCTCTCTCTCTCTCTCTCTCTCTCTCTCTCTCTCTCTCTGTCTGTAGCAGCCCTCCGTCGATCTTCTGAAGAAGTACATGTAAAGCAGCATGTGTGTGCATTTGTCTGTGTGTCTGTTTGGTGACAGACTGGGTTGTTTACCCACGCCGCATTCCCTTGCAGGTGGTAGCAAGGGCGCAACGTTAGTATCCCGTACACTCGAATGTCACGTGCAGATAACACTGGTGGAGTTGGAGCTGTCCCTTGAAAGACTCATCATCGACCCGTCTTGGTGTGGGAAATACGGGACAGAAAATCGGAGGACTCGGTTTCAGTTCAACCATAGGAATAGTATCTACTTGTATGATGATATGTTTGTGGTTCAAGAGACACTACCAACGACGCCATTTTGAACACATTTTCCAATGAATTTGACTTTTACAAGTCAAAAGTTCATTCGCTGTACTTTTATTAGACTTCAATTTCCCCCGAATACGGAGTATAGTTGCCTAAGGCGGGGTAAAAGCGGCCATACACGTGAGAGCCCGCCATTTCAAAACCGCGAATTCCCCCGAATACGGAGTATAGCTGCCTAAGGCGGGGTAAAAGCGGCCATACACTTGAGAGCCCGCCATTTTAAAACCGCGAATATACGTTGGAGTTGTAGCTCATGAATGCAGAAAAAAAAGAAGACGACGACCTTAACTCTTTATGAAAACGATCTCCTCTCCGAGTATTCCTTTAGATTCTTTTGCTGCTCTCCTGTTGATATACACTTCAAGCCCGGCTTTACAACAGCAAACTAAAAAAAAACCAAAAAAAAACCATACATAACAAAACAAGCAAACAAGATGAGTAGGACGGTAACATGTGTGAGGGTAAATATAATCTTTTGAGTACCATCTCTCTTTCTTTGTTGTTGTTGTTGTTGTTGTTGTTGTTGTTGTTGTTGTTGTTGTTGTTGTTGTTGTTGTTGTTGTTGTTGTTGTTGTTGTCATATCCATCTTGTACTCCGTGACCAAAGATCGAGACCTGAAATGATCCGTGGTGGCCAAATGAATTTATGTTAAATAATCAAATTTCGCCTTAGTCCTTCCCCGAAGATGATGAACGAATAACCGTCGGCTACAGATTTTCAGTTCTTTTTTGTGACGATCGTGCCCGTGGCGGCTAGAAGACCTTTCGGCTAGCTGTCCTGAGACGTCCTCGTTCAACCGGAATGTTTTGCAGCGTCATCATGCCAAACGTGACACCACAGTCACCACGACCGCCATCTTGGTGTATTCCTCTTACTTCCTTGAACGTGTCTATCTGTTTGCTTATCTGCCTACTGTACCTGCCTGCCTGCCTGTCTGCCTATATGTGACCCTCCACCACGGAATGAGTCGCCTGTCACCTTTGCATGCTTTTCAGATGTTTACATTTCCTAACGAGTTTTTAATGCTCTATCTAGTTGTGAAAACCGTTTTAGAAAAGCCTGTGACTAAGGTGACCCCCACACTGTTACCAGACACTCACCGGACTTATATTAAGCCTAGTGCAGAACCGCGCGAGGTGATATGTGACTCATATCGTGGTGGAGGGTCACATATGTCTGTCGGTCTGTCTGTCTGGACCGAATGTTTTGCATCGTCAGCATGCGAAAAATGACGCCACATTCACCCCAACTGCCATCTAGTTGTCTTCCACTTCTTTCCTTCAGTGTGTCTGTTTGTCAGTCTGTCTGTCTGTTTGTATGTCTGTCTGTCTGTGTCTGTCTGTCTGTCTGTCTGTCTCTTCTCTCTCCCTCTCCCCTCTCGCTCTCTCTCTCTCTCTCTCTCTCTCTCTCTCTCTCTCTCTCTCTCAGTTACTAGCATAATTATAATGATGCATGTCTGGTTAAACTCTTCACAAGAAAAGATGTCTGCAAAAAAAAAAAAAAAAAAAAAAAACAAGAACAGTTTAAGAATGAGCATTTTCAGATGTGATCATTCCCGTTTTCAATGCCGGGTCCTGTTGATTTCGACACGCTTTTAATGAACAAGTAACTGCACCCCGTATATTCAAGGCTATATCGAGCGTACACCGCCGTACCGCCAAGCGATTGTAGGTTTGGGTGCGTAGATGCTGTATAGTTTCCAGCGCGCGGAAGCAGTTTTATTCCGATCCAGACGTTGCGGCGGTGCGCTACCACACAATTTTGACTGCTTCATTTCTTTTTGAATTTGTGCACAATACAGACCGTTTTGAATTGGGATATTTCACGTATCAACGCAGGACACATCAATGAACATAATAGTTTGGCTTGTCAGTCCATTTATCGACAAAGAGGCGCGTAGGATGGGATGAAAGTGGGCGAATATGCTTGAGTGAGGACAGATCTACAGCAAATCGGTTCGTATGTTCATTTACGTGTATATTTCTCGTTGAAAACCACACATGTACTAGATACAAACCTTACTCATTCCCACAATCATAAATCTAAGCTGTACGTGGTTTCAAAGAGACACTTTTTTTTTTTAAATTGGGGACACTTGCCGTGAATGTAGCGACAACGCGCTGTTTACACCTTGCGTCAGCGCTCCCTCGGTTTAGCCGAATATACGGCGTGAACTGACAAGCAGGAAAAGGGAAGGGACAATGTTGAACCACTCAAGCGTCGAGTCAAATACATCTTACAAGAACACACGTTGAAACCCATTCTAGTTGCTATGTTGTTGGACAGTGACAGAGCCACACATATGAAAAATGATAAGATAAGCAAATATGCAAATGAACAAACACTATTGTCGACGACAAAAAAGTATCCGACTTTTCCAATTTAACAACCACGTCGGCAAAGTATAACCATTGTGGTGACTATTGAATCAATCTTGTCTGCAGAAATACCAGACTGAATCATTTTTGTCCAATCTCCGCATAAGAATCATAATCAAATGAGGCAGAGCGCATGAAAATTAAGTCTGAAAAACAAAGGGACGTAAGCGCTTTAAATGTATACCACTTGTGCAACAAGTTCTGAACAAGAGGAAGTTTCCTCCGAAAACGGCGTATGGCTGCCTAAATGGCTGGGTAAAAAAACGGTCATACACGTAAAATTCCACTCGTGCAAAAAACACGAGTGTACGTGGGAGTTTCAGCCCACGAACGCAGAAGAAGAAGAACAAGAGGAAGTGAAAGTCAAGCTGAACCAATATCCTGGAACCTGAGAGATTGAAAGTCGCTTGTTTTCTTCAATGCGTGTTATTCTCTCAGGTGCAAGGAGGGTGGTTCCGCATAACTCTCACGCTTGTTGGACATGTCGTGAACATTTAGAGAGCTTACGTCCCTTTGTTTCTCAGATCAATTTCTGCATACTTAAGATTGTTTGAGGCATTCTTAGTAACTTAAAAGAATACAAAGAGATTATGACCCAGTAACAATTCAAAACCAAGAGAGAACATTACCTCCCTTGACAGGTCGTCCAATATTTCTAATAAAGGCTCGATAAAGGGATGTTCTGGAATGTGCTTTGTTAATGCTTAGTCAGGTAGCCTATGTATGGGAGCAAGACAAAAACGCCTAGCTAAGCAAATAAAGGGAAAACAAAATAGTATCAAAATAAAAACGTACTCATCCAATTTAACAGCTCGTATAGTGCGTTAAAATATATCAATAAATATAAAGAAAAGAAAAAAGAATAGCGCCCGTAAATTCTAAGAAAGTTATTATCGCTGAAACTGACCCAAATTTCAATTGTGAAGAACGGCTAAAGCTGTGAAAGCAAAATAACAGCGATCGGGAAGGTTGAGAGTCATTTTATTTCATCGCAAAATCTGACCCAAATTTCACAAATATGAAGATAAAGAATAAATAAAACACGAAATGAGAGCGATCAGGAAGACTGATTGTGAGTTATAAAATAAAACCTAGCCGTAAGCATACCCAGAGGGTAAGTGCATAAATCATTGTATAATATTCTTTATGTCTCTTCGTGAACCCTTTGTACCAGTCTCTTCGTGCTTTTTTGGTGTCTGAACTAAATCTGCGTGCAAGATGTTTTTGTTCTGCAACTTGGAAAGCAAGCGCACGAACACACACACACCCTCGTCTTGATTCCTTTTCTACCGAAATACATACAATTGAATATTCCCTTGTTGTAAAAAAAATTTAAAAAAAAAAGGAAGAAAGAAAGACAAACAGAAATTATGAAAGAAAGAAAGAGAGAAAGACGGACATATAGACACGCATGAACACATACACACGCACGAACACTGACACACACACACACACACCGACACACAAACACACACACACACACACACACACACACACACACACACACACACACACACACAGGAGGGAGGGATAGGGAGGAGGGGGGATAGGAGGGGGGTTATGGGAGGTAGGGGTTAGGGAGGGGGGTATTATAGGAGGTAGGGGCTAGGGAGGGGGGTATTATAGGAGGTAGGGGCTAGGGAGGGGGGTATTATAGGAGGTAGGGGTTAGGGAGGGGGGTATTATATGAGAGAGGGGCTAGGGAGGGGTGTATTATAGGAGGTAGGGGTTAGGGAGGGGGGTATTATAGGATGTAGGGGTTAGGGAGGGGGGTATTGTATGAGGTAGGGGCTAGGGAGAGGGGTATTATAGGAGGTAGGGGTTAGGGAGGGGGGTATTATAGGAGGTAGGGGCTAGGGAGGGGGTATTATAGGAGGTAGGGGCTAGGGAGGGGGGTATTATAGGAGGTAGGGGCTAGGGAGAGGGGTATTATAGGAGGTAGGGGCTAGGGAAGGGGGTATTATAGGAGGTAGGGGTTAGGGAGGGGGGTATTATAGGAGGTAGGGGCTAGGGAGGGGGGTATTATAGGAGGTAGGGGTTAGGGAGGGGGGTATTATAGGAGGTAGGGGCTAGGGAGGGGGGTATTATAGGAGGTAGGGGCTAGGGAGGGGGTATTATAGGAGGTAGGGGTTAGGGAGGGGGGTATTATAGGAGGTAGGGGCTAGGGAGGGGGGTATTATAGGAGGTAGGGGTTAGGGAGGGGGGTATTATAGGAGGTAGGGGTTAGGGAGGGGGGTATTATAGGAGGTAGGGGTTAGGGAGGGGGTATTATAGGAGGTAGGGGCTAGGGAGGGGGGTATTATAGGAGGTAGGGGTTAGGGAGGGGGGTATTATAGGAGGTAGGGGCTAGGGAGAGGGGTATTATAGGAGGTAGGGGTTAGGGAGGGGGGTATTATAGGAGGTAGGGGCTAGGGAGAGGGGTATTATAGGAGGTAGGGGTTAGGGAGGGGGGTATTATAGGAGGTAGGGGCTAGGGAGGGGGGTATTATAGGAGGTAGGGGTTAGGGAGGGGGGTATTATAGGAGGTAGAGGCTAGGGAGTGTAATGAGAAGTAGGAAGGGCTGTTTTAAGTGTTATTCCCCCGGATGAGAAAACACTTAATACGCATTAGCGTAGCTTCATCGAGGTGCTCTAAGTCCTTAATTACTGACTGCACTTACCTGCTTGTATAGACATATGTCGTGCCGAATTCACGGAATTGCCGAATTCGCGGAATCGGCAACATTTTTGCCCATTTCGCGTAATCGGCAAAACGCTGCCCATTACGTGAAATGGGCAGCGTTTTGCCGAAAATGCGGAAAGGCCTCTAAAATTTGCCCATTTCGCAAAAGCGACAGCCAGTCTGTTACTTTTTGTGTCCCCAGAACATTGCATTAACATTGCTTTACCTCCCTACTATGTTTTGTATGGTCTATGTTGGTCTGTGTCGAGAATGACTCCGGAAATGCACGAAAACTACACTTTTTGCAATAACTTGCCATAACTTATCGTTTATTGCAATATCTATCCATTCGAGTATCTATTTGTCTAAGTGTGATGATATCCCAGGCATTTGAGAACTTTAAAACCAAAAAGTGGCTGCTGATTTCTCAAAATGGGCACATTTTAGAAGCCTCTGCGCGTTTTCGGCAAAACGCTGCCGATTTCGCGTATTGGGCAGCGTTTTGCCGATTACGCGAAATGGGCAAAAATGTTGCATGAATTCGGCACGACATATACATGTCTAAAGTCCACAATTTCAAGAAAACAAAACAAATAATGGCCATAGTGTTCCACTGTTATTCATCTTTAAAACTGAACAGCACCGTACACATGCAGATTGGAAAAAAGGAACAGGAGGCGTACACCGCTATGGGCTGGCACCGTACACCTTTTTTTCACACTTGCAGTCTTTGAAGTCAAAATTAAAAGCAAAAAGATTGCCACAGAGGCAAAACTCTTGGCACAATATTGTACAACCTGTTCGAATTGCTGTAACAGTAGGGGATTTCTTGAATTATCATAACATAGTAAAATCTTCCCATACTAGGGGGGCTTTGACGAACGATTGGAACAAAAGTAAGTCCAAACTTCACGTAAAGAGAGGGTACTATAGAAAAAGTTCACGTAATTGATAGGGAAAGGCTTTCTGCAGTTGCCATCTGAAAATCGCCAATATACAAAAAGCAGTTCACGCATTCTAACTCATAGTGTGCGAGCATTTACCTTCGATCCACCTTCTCTTGTCTCAGATTGTCAGCGGCGCGGACGATGGGCATTCAACCGGGCGTACACCTTCCTCCGGGCGTACACCTTTGTCATGTGTTACGCGTGATTGTTCTGAAAAGTGACTATTACATGATTGTTCTGAAAGTCTACTATTTATTTCATCGTAATCATGTAAGCCCTCATACGTGATTGTTCTGAAAGCTTACTAATTTACATGATTGTTCTGAAACTCTACTAAAGGTAAACTTGCTTCACCCGTGAAATGTAGTCAGATATGGAACAATATGTATACCCCTGCCCAACGAAGTGTGTTTCAGTTGATCCGTCTTCTGTGTGCGCGACAGCTTCAGATGTGTGTTTGAGTTGATCCGTCTTTCCACTCCCTTTTTTTTTAGGTGTAGGGGGTGGGGGAGGTTTTTTCATATCAACTGACACTTTATCAAACCATTTGAATAATTCATATACAAAATTCTGGTGGTTGCTGTGTAATAAAAAAACAAGTGTCACTAAAAACAGAGATGTGCTAATAAATTTAGCTTTCAGGTGTGTGTATGTGTGGTGTGTGTGTGCGTATGTACTCAGTGCACTGGCGTCGGAAACTGGGGGGGGGGGGGGCAGCTGCTGTTCCTAGGGTGGGAGGGGGGGGGGGCAAACATGTCTCTTTGCCCCCCCCCCCCCCCCAATATTTAGGATGACAAAAATATTCACAGAGAGAGAGAGAGAGAGAGAGAGAGAGAGAGAGAGAGAGAGAGAGAGAGAGAGAGAGAGAGACTTTATAAACAAAATACCCCCCCACACACCGCAACCCCGGCCATCTCCTCACGTCTGTCATCCCCTCTCCACTTGAATTTTTAGTTCATAAAAAAAATAAAAGTTTCATTTGTGAACATTATTTGTTGTGCCTTTTGTCTTCAAAGGGGCAAAAATTAGCTTCCATTTTCCCTCTTTGCCATGCCCTTCGATCCATTTTGGTGACCTAGCCACCTAAGCATGGCAAAGAGGGAAAATCAAACGTTTCTATGTGTCCCTTTAAACCTGTAATTAGAATTTTGAGTTGGGAATACGCAAGAACAATCATTACATTTTTGAAGATTATAAATAATTTTTGTCTTTGGACATTTAATTTGAATTTTGAGTTGAGAACAATAAAGAAGACATGTTCAATGTATGAAACGTATTACTTGTTGAGTTTGTATTCATTGTATAAATATCAATTTCACTTAAGATTTAGTATCATTGTATCAAAATATTGTTCCATATACATACAGACATACACACAGACAGATGGACAAAGTGAATCCAGTATACCCCCCTCCAACTTCATTGGGCTGGGGTATAAATATCAATATCACTAAAAATTTAGTATCATTGTATCAAAATATTGTTCCATATACATACAGACATACACACAGACAGATGGACAAAGTGAATCCAGTATACCCCCCTCCAACTTCGTTGGGCTGGGGTATACATATTGTTCCATATCTGACAACATTTCACGGGTGAAGCAAGTTTACCTTTAGTAGAGTTTCAGAACAATCATGTAAATTAGTAGGCTTTCAGAACAATCACGTATGAGGGCTTACATGTTTACGATGAAATAAATAGTAGACTTTCAGAACAATCATGTAATAGTCACGTTTCAGAACAATCACGCGTAACAGTCGTGGGTTAGCATGCCAAGTCAATAAAAAGGGCTGGTATAAAAGGTGAGAGAAAAAGCGGTTGTCCCACAGAATTTTAAAAAATCGAGATGGTTCAAGCGTACACACGAAAGAGAATAAGGCACTATCATAATAAGTCACTTGCGATATTGAAAACATCTCCAAACGAAACCCATTACTTGGACGCGCCGGGATTCGAACCCCGAACCTTCCATGCGGACGGCCCAACGACGTCTTTTCAGACCATTATAATTGTTCGTTCGTCCGTCCGTTTGCTTGTTTATTTGTTTGTTTGTTCGTTGATGTTTTGTTATTGTTTTGTGTGTGCTGTTGTTGTAGTGTGTCAGTGTGTGTGTGTGTGTGTGTGTGTGTGTGTGTGTGCGTGCGTGCGTGCGTGCGTGTGTTTATGTGTGTGTGCGTGCGTGCGTGTGTTTGTGTTTGTCTGTGTGTGTGTCCCATGGTGTGTGCCTGCCATTGTGTGTGTGCGTGTGTGTGTGTGTGTGTGTGTGTGTGTGTGTGTGAGAGTTACTGTTTACAGTTTATTTTCATGATAGGAGAAATTAACGTTTGGTCTGTCGATGCATTCTCTTAACATTTTGCTCTTGCAGGGTAACCTGTCTTGGCGCGGACAAGACAAATTCTGCAATGCTCGCCAAATCCACTTGTCCGCCATCTGTGAAGCGAGCAGACGATCGTTCGTTTTCACTGAGGGAAGAGGTTTCAGTTTGCCGAGAAGAGGTAACACACAAGTCAGACTGCACGAAACGTGACAGAGTGACGTCGCCGCTTCCTTTCCGTGCTGAGGACGTGAGAATGGTTGGTGGTGGAAAAGGGTGGGAAATGTTGGCAACTCTTCCATTATAAGACAATGTAATACCCTGTCACACTAGGGCTGCGTCCTCACGGCGTTCCCGCGGCGTCCAAGAAAAATGAAGAACGCTGAGGTGCGCGCAGTAGGGTCTCCTACAGCGCCGGAGCAACGCGGTGGCATCTCCATTTGACGTGGTGGGGTCGCCAAGAACGCCATGCAACGGCGCGCACTTTGAGCATGCACAAAGTACGCGCCGTCGCTCGGCGTTCTGATATGCGCGTGGTAGGAACGCCGTAGGGTCGCCGTAGCAGCGCAGTAAGGTCTCCTACAGCGCCACAAGAGCTCCGTTGGCGCTTGCACGGCGACCTCATGGAGATGTCACTGCGCTTCTACCGCGTCCATCAGCGTTTGCAGGGCGTTTGCACGGAGACCTCACGGAGATGTCACTGCGCTTCTACCGCGTCCATCAGCGTTTGCAGGGCGTTTGCACGGAGACCTCACGGAGACGCCACGGAGTCTTTGGGGATGTCACTGCGCTTCTACCGCGTCCGTCAGCGTTGGCAGGGCGTTTGCAGGAAGTTGCCAGTGCGTTGTGAGCCAACCCCATAACGCAGAGTACACTCCCCTGTCGTATACATGCACTTCCGCTTAATCGACACGCCGTGGACGCGCAGTGACAACTCCTAGCACGCCGTGAGCACTCCGTGAGAGCGCAGTCAATCGCAGAATGTTCCTGCGATCCCACGGCGCTCTGAGAAATGTACAATGCTGTCCTAACTCCGTGAGGACGCAGCCCCAGTGTGACAGGGTTTTTAGGAAATAACTTTGTTGGCCGTACTACCTCTCCCTGACACCCGGGCTGCCTCCTCCCCCCCCCCCCCCCACCCCATCCCCCGGTTCTTTTATAGTCCGCAGATAAGTTGCCCTTCTGAAAACAACGTGGCAGATAACGTGACTGAGTCGGATAATGTTCGATCTAGGCGATCACTGTGATCAAATAAGGTCTGATGTGCCTTTTAATGCAGAGTGCGCTCAAAATGACGCCCTTTATCCGAAAATGTCCACATGCATGGGAGCTGACATTTTACTGCTGTAAGGACCGCTGGCCTGCAGTGATCGCTGAAAACAACAACAACAACAACAACAACAAAAACAACAACTTTCAAAAAGGAAAACAACAGAAAGAGAGGGACAGAAAAAAATCCAGGCACCTTCAGAGGGTAGAGCAACAAAACACTAAGTTCAAAGCGGTTGCCTCGATAAATGTCAAGGTCTGAAAGTCAGGCTTAGCATGGGGTAAGACAGCTTTTGTACTCGGCCCACCGGTCTCAGGGCCTGTGGCTTCTTTCTGTGCTGTCGGCCCGGCCAAACAGCTTGACGACGATAGGCAAAAGAGCAACCAACTCAGTCTAAAGGAACCCTGATGAGCTACTGGGAAGAAAGGGGAAAAGGTACGACGATTGCAGTAAACAGGGATTTAAAATCACCGACACAACCAGAGACCAGAACAACACCAACAGCAAAACCAGCAACAACAACAATAACAACATCAACGGGCTGATAGTACGTGTAGTGGATAAGGGAGAGAAATATATTAAAGAAAATTATGCCATGAACAAACAAGTGCTTGTTTAAAGCACACAGATGTCATAAGCAAACAGATACTTGAGCAACCAAGCGTAAAGCCTCGTTCGAAAGAAATGGGAAAAAGTACGACGGTTACAGTAAAAAGGGATTTTATACGACCCACGTCGCCCACTGTCTACAACAACAACAACAACAACAACAACAACAACAACAACAACAACAACAACAACAACAACAACAACAACAACAACAACAACAACAACAACAACAACTACATCAGAACAACGATGAAAACATCAACGCCGGCCGATAGGGGAGTGGATTAGGGGGAGGGAGAGAGATAACATAATTTTGAAATAAGGAAACAGGTGCTTTTCACATCACGCTCTCCTTCATTACTGATAGGGACTTTTGTGATGACTCAAGACTGAAATGGTTTATGCCCTTGACCAAGGGGAGTAGGCGGGTTCAGGGATATTGGTTTCTTTGGCATGATACAATACTCATCGAGATCGAACGCGAACACGTACACCCGTTATTTACTGACTATTCTGATGAGAGAGAGAGAGAGAGAGAGAGAGAGAGAGAGAGAGAGAGAGAGAGAGAGAGAGAGAGAGAGAGAGCGTGTGTATAGTGCGTGCGTGCGTGAGTGTGTATGTGTGTGTGTGTGGGGGAGGGGGGGTCAGTCTGTTTGTCTGTCTGTCTCTTGGTCTTTTTGTCTGTCTGTGTGGTCACCTCACGATCTCGTGCATGTGAAAGGTGTGGAGTGCCAGAAATGTCGTTACGTATTTTGTCATCGTGTAACTACATTCTTTTGACCAAGTCGTGTGACCTCTACTCGTGTCAATCAGAATAATGAGATGCACATTCAACGCTGACTACAAACACAGTTTTGCCAAATGCTAATTTCACTGATGCAAATCATTTACCGACATGTCGCTCACTGAAAGCATGATCATGTTTCGTCAGGTTCACATGTTCATATTACTTGTGTTGAGAATAACTGATCGGTACTTTCTTGATTTTTTTTTTAATGTAAGCAAATAATTATCTCTCCGCTGCTGTCTTCAAAGCATCATGTCTGGTTCTTGTCTAACAGGGGTTCAGATAACTCCAAAGGTAAAACAATCTGAAGGGTTTAAATCGGGTGAGTGTGACGCCGACTCAATGTCACATCTCCAACTTTTGAGTCGATTCCCAATTTTTAAAAGCACATAAAAGTCAGACAATAGTTATCGCCTTCAATATGCAAACTTTGTGGAATGCTCTCATTCATTTTCTAAGTTTGTAACAAGTTCTATTTCTCTATCGTCATGCTACAAACATGAAGAAAAGCGTTTCCTCCCATTTAACTGTCATTGTGTCTGTAACGTCAGTCGACTGTCGGGAGAATGACGTCACGAATGGCCATCCAGCGAGTCTGAGGTCTCTAACCGATCGAGACCAAACAACACAACACAACAGCGCATGCAGAACAGACTCATCCACCATGGCACAACCCATTTGAATGAAAATGTCTAGCCGAAGACGAATCAAGAATTATTTTGGGATTATTTGGTCGAGGATTATTATGTCAATTGTCTGGGATCAAATGCAAACCTGCTTGCTTGTTTGCTTTATCGTTTTCCTTCAGATTCTGTTTCTGGCTTGTTGGCTCACGTAAGTGTAGCCTATGCGATGCTAACTTTTGTCTGTCTGTGCGTGCGTGCGTGCGTGCGTGCGTATGTATGTGTGTATGTCTGTGGTAGAAACTTTAACATTTGACTGAACACCGAAATACTAATTTTACCTGGTTATTATCCAAGCAACAGCTTCAAAGTATTGAAGCAATGATCAACATTTCGTCGGCACGTATGTAGTTAAAGTGTGTATCCAAAGAAAACGGGTGGTGTTTTTTTTTTTTTTTTGGGGGGGGGGGGGTAAAAACAGGTGACTGGTTTGTGTCGTGTGTGGTATGTAGACCAGGTCAGGGGTCAAGGTTAGGTCAGATCGTGTGAAGGATTGTGGTATAGATACAGTTATCATTGAGCTGCAGTTCGCCGATTCGGAGAAGACGATTTCACATTGTTCGGTTTCGTAGCTCCAGAAAAATAGATAAAGCAGATACCAAAGGAGATTTCCTGCAGGTTAATCTGCACAGCGTGTTTCCAGTGTCTGCGCGAGGAAGCGCTGTCGAAAGCGCAGTGTCGATCTGGCCATCTGGCAGTCGTGTCCCCGGTAAGTAGGCTACAGACAGACAGATCTAGATCTAGTGTCTCGCACTCTTGCACCGTGTCATATATGCTTGCTGTGTGTGTGTATGTGTGACGGAGTGATTGAGTTTGTGTTACTGTTTGTCGATTTCTTACGTGAGCCTTGAAGGCTTCGCCTCTTGTTGGCTCACGTAAGTGTAGCCTATGCGATCGTAACTTTGTCTGTGTGTGCGTGTGTGCGTGTGTATGTCTGTGGTAGAAACTTTAACATTTGACTAAACACCGAAATACTCATTTCACCTGGTTATTTTTCAAGCACCATCTTCAAAATATTGAAGCAATGATCAACATTGTGTCGGCATGTGTGTAGTTAAAGCGTGTATCCAAAGAAAACGGGTGGTTTTGAAGGGGTACAAGCAGTTGACTGGTTTCTGTCGTGTGTGGTATGTAGACCAGGTCAGGTGTCAAGACCAGTGTCACTGCCTTCCTTCCAACGTTAACACTGGCACGCAAGGTTATGTAAATCGCTTTATTCTTCCTTTTGAACATAACCCGTGGTGTCGTAAAACTGAAACACAATGATAAAACCAAGTAAGAAATAGCCGATATAAAATCCAGAAAAAGGTCCAATTCAAAATATGACACATGTCATGGGAGTTTCAAGTTCATCTCATAAAAACTGACACACAATAGTAAGAAGGACTGAGCATGAAATGGCTAAAAGAATAAGATAAGAAAGAGTCTAACTCAGAACATGGCACACATTATGCAAATTCCAAGTCTGTATCGTCAACAAATGCAACATCAAGCCCGAGTACAAATCGCTGATGTCAGTATAAGGGAACTATCCCTTCTATATGTCACGGTAATTTAAAGTCATGAGGATGATCTCCATTGCCTCTCTCAAAAGGTATCGCTATCTGTAATTTTCGTTGCTCATACTTGCACTAAAAACAGACCAAACGAACTATGCCTCTGAGTTATGTGTCAGATAGAGTCCAGCCAAAAAGACCTGGCACATATATCACGTGAAGCCCATACCATGAACGAGCTCGTAAAAATATTACGAAAATATCATGCAACTTAGTTCGCGTGTCCTGCAGGCGTTACAACCACAATTGAGAAAGCAGTAAAAATATTCTACAAGACTACATACTTCGTTGGCCTTAGAAATTATATGAGGAAAGTAGCAAAACATTCTACAAAGATCACATTACCTCGTTGGCCCTTTTGTTATCTGAGGAAAGCAGTGAGGATCAGTCTGTCTTCCTTGACGGCACCGGTTGAACTGAACTAGCAAAACGTGCTAAAAGCTAGCTTGCATTCGGAAGTGCGCGCATCAATACATATATCACAAGTAACCCCAAAAAAGATGTTTTCTGCATCCACATAAAATATGCGACAAAGTTAAGACATGATTAAGTCATCGACTTAAAAACACACTTCCAAGCCTTGCAAGTCTTCAAGTAAAATCAATGAAAGCTGACGAACTATATTTGTGTGCGGCGGACTACCAAAAACGTCATGTTGAGTTTTTAGTGACGCGGCACAGGCGCCCGATTTACGAACTGCGGCAGCAACACTCCCACCCAAATCATCCATGATGATTTCAAAATCAAGATTAAAAGGTTATGAATGACTTCTGTGAAGCTTCACTGTTTACAGTCTTCTGCTGACACATGTTCAGCCTTTAAAAACATGTGCTGATTTTAAAATAAAATCACGATTAAAAGGTTACTAATCACTTCTATGAAGTTTCACTGTTCTCAGTCTTCTGTTGAAACCACATGTTCAGCTGATTACACCCACACAATGTGTTAATCTACTGTCAACTCGTTCCAAAACGAACGACAAGCTTGTGAACAAGTTTGTCAAGGTAGGTCCAGGTCACCTCCACAAAGGGAGCTAATCTACCGTCAACGTGTCTCTAGCAAGAAGAACGACTAGCTTGTGAGCAGGTCTGTCCAAGTAAGTCCTTTTGTGCAGGGGTTGGCCATGGTTGTTGAGCTCAGATGTCGCCATGAGCAGTCGGACCTTTCTGACAAGCCCATCGTCACTTGGGAAAGTTTCTACAACCTTGGCAACTTTCCAGTCCGCCCTACAGATCCCATCATCTTGCAGTAGAACAATGTCACCAACACAGATATTCTGCTGCGCCTTTTGACAGGTGTTCCTTGTCTGCAGAGTTTGCATGTATTCTCTTCTCCATCTGGTCCAGAACAGGTCAGCCAGGAACTGCACTCGTCTCCATCTCTTTTTCAAGTAGAGATCTTCCTTCTCAAACCCTCCTGGTGGTGGGGGCGAGGGTTCTACTCTCTCCTTCGGGAGGTCTGCCATCCTTTGACCTCTGGCCTTTCCACGATGCTTGATGCAGGTCACACACTGGTTTATGAGTGACGAGGTCACTCTTCTGCATCCGATGATCCAGTATCCGCTTGAGCGGATGTCGTTCATTGTCAGACTTCGACCTTGGTGAGCCGTTTTTTTGTGATGATGCACGGCGATGAGACGTGACAGATGGCTGTTCTTGGGGAGGATTAATGGGTGTTTCACGCCATACAATTCTGAAGTCTTTCTGAGCCTGCCTCCCACCCGTAGGAGGCTGTCATCATCGAGGAACGGGTCAAGGTCTCTCAGGGGGTTTGATTTTGACTTGAGTTCGCAAACTCCCCCAAACGCTTCCCTCTGGATGACTCGAATGAGATTTCGTTTTGCTATCTGGTTTGCTTCCAAGGCGGAAATCTGTTTGTTCTGTTTGCGCGCGCAGCACTTGACGATTGTGGCGACTGCTGCGACTGCCTTCTTGTAACTAGAGAATCTGCCAGTTTTCTCTTCAAAGCTGGTGACACTGTGAGTTGTGAAAACTGTTGTTGATTTTACTTCAGCATCTTGCGGGGAGATCTCAATGTCAATGTCTTCTGCAGTTATCTCCCTTTTCCACAGAATCTCAGGACCAGTGAGCCAGTTTGAAGTTGAGATCTCATCTACTGAGAACCCACGAGAGGCATGGTCTGCTTGTCTGTTGTTTGGTAGCTTTGGTTCCCCATTTTTGGAAGGCAGAGGCATTTCGTAATACCCGTCTGCTCTCTGGTGAATGCCTTCTTTAAGTGTCTTTGGGAATGTCTTGTCTTCCTGGGACATTGACCTTAAGTCTGAGCCTTGATCTTTGAAGTCTTGCTCCATTGGCTTGATGAGGTCTGTGGCAGTGACCTCCTTGATTTGTTTTTTGTACACATAGGTCACAGATTTTTCAGGACGGCAGATTGAGGGAGGAACTTCTTGCGTGACGACTCTGTGTGAGTGCCCTATTGCATCAAATCTTTCTTTGTTTGCGGTGGTGCCTCCAACAATGCTCCATCCAAGTTCTGTCTCGACTGCGTACGGCTGATTTCCCTCTCCAACAACACAGTTCAGAGGTGCTAGAGCTCTGGGACAATTGTAGCCAATCAAGATTCCAACGGGGCAGTCTTGCCTTGGGGCCAGGCGATCTTTCAACCTGCTCAAATGAAGCCATTTGCTTGCTGTTTCCGGTGACGGAATGTGTTCATAATCCAGAGGTATGTGATCTCTAGAATACATGGCAGGGAGAGAGATTGTTTTTTCAGAGTTGAAGCCTCTCACTTTCAGGTTGGTGTATTTTTGACAGGATATTGTGACGCTACTGTCAGTCATTGTTGTGAGTCTCAGAGTGGCAGGTTCAGATGATGCCTGCAGATCTTCAGCCACTGAGTCGAGAACAAAGGTTGAGTCAGACATGGTATCCAGAAGTGCATATACTAAGAGTTCATGGTCTGGGTTCTGCTCGGTCGACAGGTACACCGGAACGGCCATTGACGTTAGACTGTTTTTTGTCTTGGACAGGACCTTCCTGCATGTGGCGTTCCCTTCTCCGTTGTTTTGTTCTTTCCTCACTGGCTGCTCAACTCCAAAATATTGTCTCTCCTCATGCAAGCTTGTGGGATGTTTCCTTTTACATTTCTTACAGTCACTTCGCTTCACACATTCTTTTGACATGTGTCCCTGTCTTAGGCAGGCAAAACATAAGCCTTCTTTTCTTACGTAGTCCTTTCTTTCTGCCATCTGTTTGTTCATGAAGTCTCTGCATTCGTTCAAAGAATGATTTTGTCTCTTGCAGAACCAACAGCTTGTAGATGGCTTAGGTTCATGTATTTCATTCTGACCTGTACTGAGAACTGTTCTTTGTGAAGTATATGAGTCTCCATGTTTTCTGATCTGCTGCTTCACAGGGGGCTGTACTGGTGAAGGCTCAGAGGACAGAATGGGATCATTCAATATCTCAGATTCTTCAAAGACAAAACTTGCGAATTCTTGAAAGTTGGGGTATCTTCCTTTGTCTCGTTTGCTTTTTGCAATTTTCCTGTTCCATGTGTGAACCATCCAGTCTGGCAGTTTGGCAGTGATTTTCTTGATCTCTCGCATGTCATCAAGAAACTTCATGTCTTCCACTTCTGCAGCCGCAGCTTGGCACTGCAGTAGAAAATCAGACAGATTGCGCAGGCCTGACTTGTCTTTGTTGTGCACCTTGGGCCAAGCATCCAGCTTAGACCGAAAAGCCTCAGAAATGACATAGGAGTTGCCAAATCTTTGTTCTAGAATGTCTCTGGCTCGCTGATAGGCATCTTTACTCCGCAGCATAAAGAACCCACTGACAGCTTCCTTGGCGGGGCCTCCCAGATAGCGCTTGAGGAAGTGTATTCTTTCTTCAGGTGGAACCCTTTTGTTCTCAATCAAAGATGTAAAAGAGAATGACCAGTCTGGGTACTGCAGGGAGTCTCCTGTGAAGATCGGTGGTTCGGGAATGGGAAGGCGACTTGAAGTTATTGCCCTTGCCAGTGCTTCTACCAAATTTTCATCATGAGTTTCGGGAGTAAAGACTGAAGCATGTGCTCGCAGGTTTTGTTTCGTTGGGTTATTATCAGTTCTCCCAGGCATGGTACGGCTGCTTGTCGACTTGCAGCTTGATCTGCTTGACGTCGAGCTTGAGGTCTGTTCAAGTGCATACAGTCTCGCCTCTTCCATTTTCAGCTGAGTTTCTACCTTCTGAGCTTCATGTTTTCTCTTCAGATTAGCCATTTTTCTTTCGGCGTTTAATCTGCGCATCTTTTCTTCAAATTCCAATTGCTCCAGTTCTTCCTGCCCCTCGTTCTCAATATGCTGTGCCTCTAGCTTCACTCGTAGTGCAGCAGTTTCAGCCGCAGCGGCAACTCTTCTTGACGATGTAGTTGATGTAGTTGAAGCCTTAGATCTTCTGGAGGAATGTGAAGCGTGAGAACGAGTGGAACTGTGCGAATACATGTGTTTGGTGGCAGTGACAATCTTATTCATTGTCGTAACTGACGCATCTGTCATTTCAGCAAGTGCTGAATCAATGTCTTCTTCACTGGTGTCACTAAGTTCTTTTAGTCTTTCTGCAGTTTCTTTTAGGGAGGTGAGTAGAGACGTCACCTTCATGCGTCTGGCGATCACATCCTCACAATCTACTTCTTCCTTTTGAAGTTCATGGTCTGTCTCTGCCAGAAACGCCTGTAGGTTATCTCGATCAGATCTGAAGTTATCCGTGAGCAGTTTCATTTGATAAGCTTTGCCCTTCTCAGTCATTTTTGCTTCACGACTGGAACGTCTAAGTGCAAGACTCTCCTGTTGATATTGACTACTGTCTACACCAAAATATCGAAGTGTCTGCATCAGTCGAATTCAACGGTCGAGTTTCTGGAACAGTAGAGCTGATCAGGAACAATAAAGTTGACCAGGAACGGTAGAGTTGATCAGGAACAGTAGAGTTGATCAGGAACAGTAGAGTTGATCAGAAACAGTAGAGTTGATCAGGAACAGTAGAGCTGATCAGGAACAATAAAGTTGACCAGGAACGGTAGAGTTGACCAGGAACGGTAGAGTTGATCAGGAACAGTAGAGTTGATCAGAAACAGTAGAGTTGATCAGGAACAGTAGAGCTGATCAGGAACAATAAAGTTGACCAGGAACGGTAGAGTTGACCGGTGCCAGGGTCGAAGCTCTGGGTCGATTGGGTGTCCTTCGTCTCAGGTCCGAGTTTTACTGTCACTGCCTTCCTTCCAACGTTAACACTGGCACGCAAGGTTATGTAAATCGCTTTATTCTTCCTTTTGAACATAACCCGTGGTGTCGTAAAACTGAAACACAATGATAAAACCAAGTAAGAAATAGCCGATATAAAATCCAGAAAAAGGTCCAATTCAAAATATGACACATGTCATGGGAGTTTCAAGTTCATCTCATAAAAACTGACACACAATAGTAAGAAGGACTGAGCATGAAATGGCTAAAAGAATAAGATAAGAAAGAGTCTAACTCAGAACATGGCACACATTATGCAAATTCCAAGTCTGTATCGTCAACAAATGCAACATCAAGCCCGAGTACAAATCGCTGATGTCAGTATAAGGGAACTATCCCTTCTATATGTCACGGTAATTTAAAGTCATGAGGATGATCTCCATTGCCTCTCTCAAAAGGTATCGCTATCTGTAATTTTCGTTGCTCATACTTGCACTAAAAACAGACCAAACGAACTATGCCTCTGAGTTATGTGTCAGATAGAGTCCAGCCAAAAAGACCTGGCACATATATCACGTGAAGCCCATACCATGAACGAGCTCGTAAAAATATTACGAAAATATCATGCAACTTAGTTCGCGTGTCCTGCAGGCGTTACAACCACAATTGAGAAAGCAGTAAAAATATTCTACAAGACTACATACTTCGTTGGCCTTAGAAATTATATGAGGAAAGTAGCAAAACATTCTACAAAGATCACATTACCTCGTTGGCCCTTTTGTTATCTGAGGAAAGCAGTGAGGATCAGTCTGTCTTCCTTGACGGCACCGGTTGAACTGAACTAGCAAAACGTGCTAAAAGCTAGCTTGCATTCGGAAGTGCGCGCATCAATACATATATCACAAGTAACCCCAAAAAAGATGTTTTCTGCATCCACATAAAATATGCGACAAAGTTAAGACATGATTAAGTCATCGACTTAAAAACACACTTCCAAGCCTTGCAAGTCTTCAAGTAAAATCAATGAAAGCTGACGAACTATATTTGTGTGCGGCGGACTACCAAAAGCGTCAGGTGAGTTTTTAGTGACGCGGCACAGGCGCCCGATTTACGAACTGCGGCAGCAACAACCAGGTCAGGGGTCGCGCGAAGGATTGTGGTATAGATTCACTTCTCCAGTTCTCACTTCTGCATTCGCCGATTCGGGGAAGACGATTTCATGTTGTTCGGTTTCTAAGCTCCAGAAAAGTAAATAAAGAAGCTACCAAAGGGAGATTTCCTACAATTTGATCTGCACAGCGTTTTTCCAATGTCCACGCGAGGAAGAACTGTCGAAAGCGCAGTGTCGATCTGGCAGCCGTATCCCGGTAAGTACAGAGACAGATCTAGTGTCTCCCACTCTGATAACGTGTCACCTACTGTTAATCCGTTTTGTTACACCCCCGGTATAGGGGTGTGTATAGGTTTCGGTCGATGTGTTTGTTTGTTTGTGTGTTTGTTTGTGTTCGCAAGTAGATCTCAAGAATGAACGAACCGATCGTCACCAAACTTGGTGAACAGGTTCTATACATTCCTGAGACGGTCCTTACAAAAATTGGGACCAGTCAAACACACGGTTAGGGAGTTATTGGTGGATTTTGGTTTTTTGGGGGGATCAACTACGGCATAACTCTTCCTTATCTTCTCCATGTTTTCAGCGTTTACCTCCCTTCCTTCGTATGGTGCACTATAGTATGAGGGGGCATCTTCGGATATTCCCGGCGTTCTGTTACTATTTTTAGAAGGTCACCGCAGTGTCCAGAACGTAAATTGGACCCGTAAATTATCCTCACTGTAAAAGTGCAAAGGTCGAATCAATTTATAGCCACGCGAAAAATACACTCTCATCTATCTCTATATATTTATACAATAGATATAGATATATATATACGGCTTCTCTGTGTGTGTGTGTGTTTGAGTGTGTCTGTAGAAAACACCTGTGTATTGCACAGTTCTGTTTGTGATGTGGTACCTAGGGCGTCGTCGACAAGTATGGGACTCGACATGATATGATCAGGAATGGCATTATGGCCCCTGAATCATGTTCGTGCTAAGGACGGGGGTGTTTTTCCTACCTCGGAGGAATTTCTTGTTTTAATTTCTTTTTATCTCAGCAGACACGGATGTCAAACACAGTGCTAGGCAGTGTCCTATAGTGAAATGAGTTGATCTAAAGTGCCTGTAATGTTTGGATGTCTTTAATTGTTCGTGGTTCGATTTATGTGAATTTCAAGACTTGCAGTAGAGTCTCAAGTTTAAGTTTACTCTGCCCCAAAAAAACTGTCCATCATTTACTTGAACATGCAGATATAAGGAAACGGAATGAATCTGTTCTCAAAGTCAAAATGATCACGATTTTTTCCTCAGATTCAAAACATGCATTGTCATGGTTTTGTCTGTACAATTTAGTAAGTCTTACCTTGCAACAACTTCCTTGAACTTGAAAGACAGTTTTTGAATGCTAGATCTGTATCGCGTTTCATTCCAGACTCGATTCTCTCTTTGATTGTACTGTTTGCTGTTTACGCACTATCATGATTCGCTATGTAACGTTTGGTAAGCTTACCTTGCAACAGCTTTCTTGTCTTTGTTGGCATTTTCTTTCAAGGCAGTACAACGTAAGATTAGATTCTTTCGGACAGAAGGTAGAATGTGAGTTTTGAGACAACGACAGTCGTCCAAAGAAAGCTTGCTGTGGCATTTGTTTGTAAATAACGGTACATGTGTCATAGGCTATGTTTCTGCGGTTGATGACAGTGTTTTTTTTTTCCTCTCTTGTTTTTTCCCTCCTGAGTTGATCGTTATCATTTAAACAAGACCCTCAGAGAGTACCTCCGTTGCTCCTTAAAATGGAATGTGAATAGTGTGTGGTTGTGTTGACCGTCAGAATTATTTTAAGAACCAGGCTGCTGCAGTCAGTTGACATGTTTCGCATATTGTAGGGTTACCATGCTGCATATAGGTAAAGTGGCTTGTATAACCTGACTATTCTGTTTCAAAACACTGTTTATATTTGTGTAGGTTGTAGTCATCATAACTAATCGCATTTTGCCATTTGTTTCAGAAAGGAGGTTAACCTACAAGATCGACGCTATGTCAGATATGCCTCAGCCACATGAAGACTTCCGAATTTAGATCCACTCGGCATGGTGACAAGTCTTGATGAAAAGTATGGGACTGAGGACAGCAGTGGAAAAAGTGGCTACATGGCAGGTACCTATTGCTTAGTGTCTGCAGTGCAAAAGACAGATAAGCTGATGGTAGATTTACAAATGAACACAGTGCCTGTGTGTGTGTGTGTGTGTGTGTGTGTGTGTGTGTGTGTGTGTGTGTGTGTGTGTGTGTGTGTGAGGATTGCACAAGATCTCATTCAAGGACAACTGCACCAACAACAAATACACAGTCATTTTATCTGTTTGCCTTCTTTTGAAAATTATACATGGAGTTGATATGATGCGTTAGTTTTAACTCTGTGTGTGTGTGTGTGTGTGTGCGTGTGTGCGTGTGTGTGTGTGTGTGTGTGACGGATGAGTTTGTGTTACTGTTTGTTGATTTCTTACGGGAGCCTTGAAGGCTTCGCCTCTTGTTTTTTGTTTGTTTTTGTGGTAATTTAGTTGTTTCCTGGTACCTCATTTCCACGGCGGCATTCCCACGGCATAACAATGTTGCAACGTCCATCATCATGTTGATTCGTGTAATTTTGTAAACTCAAGCTCAAAAGTTCAGCAACTTTTTTTTATATTTCAAGGCGCTATTTATCTCTGCTTCATTACTTAGCTTTATTGATAGTATATATATATCAAAAGCGTGTATATTAAGCTTCCCGTGGGTCGATGTTCACGGTCTTCACGTGCAAAACGTGACATGAGCACAGCTCACTTCCCCATCCTGAACTCAGGTAAAATGAGTTACTTCCCTTCGGGTCTCATTTAATCCTGACAGGATGCCTTGGTTTTCTTTCTGTTGGTAAGAAACGGATTTTTTTTTTTTTTTTACATATTTAGAGCTTTTCGTAATGTGTTATTGATATAAGCAGATTTGCGATCGCCGATAATGATTTTTCATGATGTGTAATTTTTAAATTACAAAGGAATTGCGGATATGTAAGACAGTTTCAAGCGAGCTATCTTTCGCGGGTGTATTTACTGTGCAAACAACTCTAAATATGGCAAAAGTGTCACGTGATAATCAACTTTGGCTACGAAGCAGACGATACTTTTTTCCGTAACCAGTTGGGAGTGATGCAACAATATCACGGTCTCCTTCCCACAGCAGTCTCAACATTTCGACTTGTTTTAACCTTAGAACGATGTCTTTATCATAACTGTGAAGAACAGAACGGAGATCACTGTCGAAGTCGGCCAATCTGCAATCCCTTTCGTCTCAGTTCGTCTCTCAGAAACATGAGCGAAAAACATATGGGAGATAACTCTGTATTCTTGTTTTGATAGATTCCGCGCAGTAACTATGCACCCTGTCAGAGAGATATGCCGGCGATACGGCATGGACCGATGATTATCAGAATGCTCACTTCCCCTACTAGGGGTCACTTGGAAAAACACACATGCTCCCGTCAATAATAATTATTTATCGTTTAACGTCGTTTTCAACCACGAAGGTTATAACTTGCTACACGAGTCTAATATATAACGATATATCACCCCGAAAATACAGATAAAAATACTGAAGTGAGATGTCAGGAAGCCAGAATCGCTTCGGCTAATAAGACCAACAACCTCGTCATGGATGAGTGAGCAAGCTGGCATCTAGATGATCTGAAGGTTATCAAGCACATCTGATGTACACCTCGGAGGACCCACAGTGGGCGACAACCAGTTCCAAATAAACCAGTCACACTTGTCCAAGAAGAATGGAAGCGATTTGAGAAGAAAGGGAGTCGGAAGGTTACAGAGCAGTCTTCAGAACAGAATCTGATGTAGTCAGATAATGTACAGCTAGGGGAGGTAACACTTATTCTGACAGTAATCAGAACGCTAGAAGATGCACATTGCACCCTAGAACGAAACCGGTCCATGTTCTCATGTTTGACAATCCAGGTTTCTGGTGAGTACAGTGTTTGTATTGTTAGCCGCTTGTTCTATAGTTCTTCTCATCTGCAGTGTCTTATCTTTATTCTCCCCAGAATGAAAAAAAGATAACTATTCTTCATACTTGCCAAAATTAACTCGGAGTTACGCCTCGGTTATTCAATATTCTTCAAGACCAACGGCATTTCCTCTTCCGAATTCAATCTGAAGTATGTGACAGCTATAGCTATAACTATACATACGAATGAATAAGAACAAACACATACAACTGAGAATTATAAATTTCTTACTCAAATTGTGTCTTACAAATTCGACAGAATAATCATTTGCCACACTGTACTTTCTTCCAAAGCGGCTTCAAACCACTGATTTGTCATGATAAGGTAACATTTCTTCCGAATCCTGCTTTATCATACACTTTTCAAGATTCCCCTGCGTCATCAAACCCAGAAGCAATTGATGTTTGCTTAAATATGTAATCCATGCTGAGCAGTTCATTGCGGTTTTATGTTTAATTCATATTTAATTTTGTATATTTTATTCAAATATTTTTCTTCATTATCGTTCTTTATATGGCAGACAGACGGAAAAACACAGACAGACAGACGGACGGACAGACAGATAGACGGACATGCAGACAGACAGTCAAATTACACATGCAAACACAATGACACACACGCACGCACACACACTTCACTTTTATTTTCAACCTTCATTATGTTTGCCCGATGTATTAAATGTAACTGCAACGCTTGACGAGGGGCACACACACACACACACACACAAACACACACACCAATCCTCAGGTACACAAAGGGGAGGTCCTGACGTATGGCTACAAAGCCTTGTGTAATGTTTGCACGTGCGTCGCTCGCTCCAACCTTACGTCCACGTGATCTGCCACGTCTCGCGTCATTGGTCCTAGGCTATTTGTATGGTCGGCGAAAAGTGTCAGAATGTTTGAAATCGGACAAACTGTGTTTGTCTGCATTTTGTCTATGTTGCGAGCGAGTTTGAAAGTCGCTAAGACGAACAGAGTTTACTGGTTGGGGAACTGAGTTGCTGTTTGTTTTACACGAGGTCAATGATGTGAATTAACACGTTCAAACGCAAACAGTCGCAACTCCCTAGGTGGTAACTCCGCCACCCACCCACCCGTGCACGGTGTCCTTTTTATTTTCTCGGAGTTTGAAGTTTGTGTAATGAATAAATAGCGAAAAAAAAGTATTGGAACTCAGGATTCATGTCAGTAGAATGACCGACCCCACCCCCCCCCCCCCCCCACCACACACTGACTCCCGTGACAGCAAACATTCGTACACATTCCAACCAAGCAATCGAATGTACAGACAGACAGACAGACACTGAGACAGACAGACAGACAGACAGGCACACACACACACACACACACAGACAGACAGACAGACAGACACACACACACACACACACACACACACACACACACTGTCACTGAGAAAAGATACACAAAAATGCGAATATCTCTTTATTGTCTCTCCTTATTACCAGGAAGGCAGCGGAAGATAAACAAACAAATAGTAATAATTGGTTTATCGATTGTATTATTCTTCGTTTTTAGCGATTATTAAGACCTTATTAGATAAGATCTTAAACGTACACTACAACCATGTAAAATAATGTTAAAAACTTAAGGAAAACTTACAAAGAAGACCATAAAGAAAAAGAAAAAACCCAGAACCATATAAAATTATTCACCATTTACTCACACATACTTTCACAAATCATGAATACACATCACGGGGGAAAAAAGCTTCGATTTCTTACCAATACAAAATAGTTGACAAATTAGTGTAACCAAACGTACAAGCAAACCAGAGGGATCTATAGTTACTGGAAGACAAGCTGGTAACACAGGGACTATAACTATTTCTGTCGAATAGTAGGATCGAGTCGCACAAACCAGAAAAAAACCATACGGATCATATACAAAAACAAACTGGCAACACACAGAGGACAGCTAGCGATCATTTTGCATGAGACATTGACATTTCTGCGGAATAGTAGGATTTGGCAGCGGAGATTTTGTTCCACAGGGCCTGTCGCAACGCTGTCCGTCTTTCTCCTGACAGAAGTGTGCAAATGTCTGGAGAAAAAAAACACGTAAAAAGAAAATGAGATATGATTTTTTCTCTCAAGTGGCTGCCTTACCAGAAGTTGACAGAATAATCGGAAATCGATCAATTGAATCACAGATTTCATGTGAGTTGGATTTGTTTTTTCGTCGAACGCTGAAGAAGAAGAAAAGGATTTGTTTTTTTTAAATTGTTTCGTTAGTTAGAAATCTGAAACAAATAAACAACTAACGTTCCAAAATTAAGAATTAAAATAACACCTAAGAATATATATAGTTTATTGAACGTCTTATCAATGAATAAAGGAAACATTCTAGAACCTCAATCTTAAATCTATCAATGTTTAAAGTAAATACAAAAAAGCGCTTCGGTTGTCGGAATTGCTCCTTCAAAGATTATTATGATTCGTCAGTACCACATGAAAAAGCAGTATTTATATGAGTTATACGCGGCTTTTCCACACCAACCAAAACTGTAAAACAACTTAATTTAACTGAAAAGATGTTTACACCAAAAATTAATAGATGATTTTAAATAACGTTCGGTAAAATCACTATGTACAGTCTTCTATATCAACCTTGAGGAAAACAGCTGGTCAACTGAATCAAACCTTTCTTTCCAATCGTGTGTGTGTGTGTGTGTGTGTGTGTGTGAGGTAGAGAGAATGCGTGTAAGTCGGGGGAGGGGGTGGGGTGGGTGGGGGGTGGCAACGCAGTTCGTCCATTAACTGACTCGGTCAATCAGTTCAGTCAAGCATCCGTCCATCCTTACGTGACCTAATTCCTCCGTGACCTAATCTCTCCTAAAGAACACCCCTCTGGTATATATGTTCTGTTCTGCTTTGTATTCATCTATTCTACCTGTTTATCTGTTTAGTCATGCAGTTGGTCAGCTAGTCAATCAGTGAGTGAGTGGGTTAGTTAGGGCAAACAAAAATATATGTTGGTTTAAGGTAACATGACCCCAAAAAGTAGGGTCGGTAGGTCGGCTTTTTATCTTTTAATTTAAAAAAAAAAAAAGTTTAGTCTCGGTATGGTTCGCAAAATGTGCCAGAGGTTGTTTTTTATTGATTTTTTTTGAGAAATGAAAAAAAAAGTTTTAGCGTCGGCGTGAAAAAATATTGTCGGTCGGGTTACCCTAAACCAACATATATTTTTGTTTGGCCTTACGTAATTAGCAATAGTGATATTGTGTAAGGACTGTTATAATTCTATTAGTATAGTAACACTGCAGGAAGGATAAAGGACTAAGATACTTCGATCGACCTGTGGTTTAATACAAGCTCCTCTGGTTTAAACTGAACATGCTCACTGTGTAAAGTTGAAAGAGATCAAGGGAAGCCTTAACTTTGTATTTTAAAACATTGTTCTTCTTCTTCTTGCGTTCGCCGGAAACATTGTTAAATATGGTATTTAGAACACACCGACTGAAAATAAAGATAGGTACATAAAACATGCGTGCGCTGTGTCAGTGAAGACGGAGACACGAATGAACACACCTGAGGAGTCAGGTGTTCCCGGCGTCAAGCGGCATAGCTTTACTTTTGGCTTTGGTGGTGGCGGAGGAGATCTTGCTCCTCAGGGCAGCGCGAATGTCGCCCCTCCTGTCTCTTGATAGGTGCTCACAAAAGTCTGTTACAAACACACAATCGCAAACACACGCGCGCATGAACACCCACACACACGCACACAAACACACACATTGTTTATCTGTGCTCGTCACAATTATACTGTCCCTGAGGTACATGGTCAATACCTCGTCAAACAACTCAGCAAAAAGTATTCTGTGTGTGTCTGCATCTATCTGCGTGCGTGGCCATACAGTCTGTCGGGATCGGAAAGGAAAACGAAGCATCAAAGTCACAAGAAAGAAGTTAGAACGAAAGAGAGAGAGAGAGAGAGAGAGAGAGAGAGAGAGAGAGAGAGAGAGAGAGAGAGAGAGAGAGAGAGAGAGAGAGAGAGAGAGAGAGAGAGAGAAGCAAAAAATAGAAAGAAAAAAAAAAGAGAAAGACCAGGGGGAAAAAAACAAAAAAACATTAAAACGCACACACACAAACAAACAAAAACACACACAATCAAATTACAAGCGAACCAGATCAAACAAACAAACTAAACAACCAAAGGGGGAAAAGAACGGTGTTCTATGTATTTCGAATTTATTTGTTCGAACAATACAAACTTGAACATTTAAAACTGTCGTAATTTTTCAAAAGAAACATGTAAATATGTATTAAAAGACCGATAATTATCAAAAATATGTTCAGTTAACAACACCCCCCCCCCTTTCCTTCTCACAGTCTCGACCTACCATACACACAAAAATATGACAGCAGACAAACCAGTCCGATGAGCATAAAATAATCAAGTTTTATGTTCCACGTCGCGAGTTTGCACAACTAGACACATATGATGCAGGCGGAGACGCACCATTAAACCATTCTGGCAGAATATATATTAAAAAAAAAAAGAGGAATAATAAGTCGAGGGTCTCCGACGAATCAAAGTGGACTTCGTCCCAAAAGTAGTCACCTAATATATCTCCTCATTTCCACCAAAACGACTAACCCAGTGACAAACGACGCACCGGCAACCCACAACTGCAACCACACATCGATTGAACAAAATTAAGCATTCCTATAAGCACACACATGATTGAGTAGCTCAGTGACACTGCTTATTATGCTTTCCCGAGGCTGTACAACATCCTTGGTGCACACTTTGTTTCGACCTTATATCAGAGGAGAGGAAAGAAAAGATTAAAGCGTACACCAGTAATATGCTTAAATCAAACTGAACTTTCAAAATAATCAGAAACGGCGAGGATATCCATGAAAGAATTCTCGAAGTACTGGGATACAAGTGCCCGCGTATCGCCCAAGTGTAGCCTTAATGGGGAGATCAGCACTTGCCACACCATGGGTCATTCACTGAAGTCCCTCTTTAGTATACTACAGACCGCAACAATCCGGTCGTGCCATTCCTACAATTGAACAAGTATTGGCAAGCTGGTCCTTCTCACAGTCTCGAATCACCTCACAGATAACCAAGCCAAACGAAATGAGCCCACACCACGTCTATATTTATAACGTCACAATATCTGACGAATTCCGGCTGAATTCTGGCGTTGAGAATGTGAACAATATATAATTATACATCTTATTTTGGAAATCCGAATCGTAAGAAAGACAAAACAATTAACATGCATGTTTGTTGTTGCTGTTGCTGTTGCTGTTGTTATATATTTGACATCTTGTCTAAACAGAATTGGATTGTAACAAAAACGTTACATGTTGTTGTTGTTGTTGTTGTTGTTGTTGTTGTTGTTGTTGTTGTTGTTGTTGTTGTTGTTGTTGTTGTTGTTGTTGTAGTGAATACTACATATTTGGGATGACTCTCAACAAGATTGAAAATCACCTTAATTTTTACAACGTGGCTTTCTTAGTTTGTTGTTGAGAACAATTTATTTTCAACACGAAAACCTGAGGCTAAAGACACATAAACTTGTTTCCTGTTTCATCTCCTTGTGCACAAGACTTGGAGAAAATAATTGCCTCTCTCGTCTAAACGGGAAACGGAAGTCGACACGCAGCCATACATGTGTCGATTCTGCATACCAGCCGATGCTGGCTGTTAAGTTCTTGGTCTTGGTTTGAGCACAAAATAAAGTTTCAAAGTTTAGGACACGAGTGTCTTTCTTGGCTAAACAGGAAACGGAAGTCGATACACAGCGGCCTTGGCCTTGGTGGTAGCAGAAGAAATCTTGTTCCACAGTGTCTGACGGAGTTCAGCCCTCTTGACACCAGAAGCTGCACTAGAGCAATCTGTGAACACACACAAAGGCTTTGTAGAACGGGCCACGGACTCAAACACCTTGTTTAAAATGATCAGTGGACACACGTGTACCCGCCAAAACGATTGAAACTCCCTGGTGTGTTGGAGGTTTTGAATTGTACAACTGGGAAAAGGACTGTCAGTGCCGAAAGCGCCTCTACTGACAATGAATTAGTACACTTCAAAGAGACTTTCCAATTACACATCCAAACCGAGTTAGGTTATGAAAACAAAAGCTATTTGTGCAGCCACAAAAAAAACAAGACCAATTCTGTTGAATCACGCACAACACTTTTGCACGGCTGTCCATGCAGTATCTATATATATATACGACTAGTGTCTATCTGTCTGTCTGTTCGCGATGCACGGCCACAGTTCTCGGTGGATCTTTTTCAAATTTGGACACCGTATTCAGCTACACCCCGGACACAACCTCATCGATGACATATTTCAACACGTGCTCTCAGCGCGCAGCGCTGTGCGCGCTGAACCGATTTTGTTTTTTTTGTGGTCTGGATCCACTACCAGTAACTCTTCCTTATCTTCTCCAGTGTTTTCAGCCGCGATTATCTCCCTTCCTCCGTGTGGCGTCAATCCATATTCCCGTTACTACGTTACTATTTTTAGAAGGTCACTGCACGTTACTATTTTTAGAAGGTCTCCAGTGTTTTGCGCGTTTATCTCCTTTCCTTCGTGCGCCGGCGAAGCCGGCGTACACCCGGCAAAGCCGGTTCCCAGGCGCAGCCTGGTATTCGGCTCTACTTCTTCCCGGTGAAGCCGGTACCCGGCGAAGCGGGTAATCATCTAGTATGTTAAACATTCACACGACAGAACAAGCCACTTTGATCAGATACTTGTAAACAAAAGCAACCCAACTTACTGAGTGTTGACACACGACCAAAGCTTTGGTTGGATTTTTCCCCCAGCACTTGCTGTCGAAAATGTGTTTCTTTGTTTGTTTAACAAAATCTTCCTGGACAAAATGTTCTTGGCTGTCCGAACTATAGAAGTCAAATACTGTTTGTCTTCAGTGTACATTAACTGTCTTTTACCTGCACGACTGCAACCATGGCAAACACAATACATGTGTGCACCGTTATTACTTTCAGAGAGAGATGCACTACATTTTCGGAGGGCAAACAACAACAAAACTAAATCTGAGCCTGATATAAAGTAATTATTATGAGTTCGGTTACCCGTCCGCAAGTTTACACGTTTGACTGTACGCAAGTGTATGTGTGTGTGTGTGTGTGTGTGTGTGTGTGTGTGTGTGTGTGTGTGTGTGTGTGTGTGTGTGTGTGTCGCGTGTTTGTACGTCTATATCCGTATCTGTTTTTCTGTGTGTTAATCTTTGTCTCTGTGTCTGCCGCGAGTAAAAGCGTCTGATAGTTTGTCTTTTAGAATGTCTGTTTATTCAAGTTCTGAGTGTCTGCCCATGAGCCAAGTGTGTGTGTGTGTGTGTGTGTATTCTTGTTCAAGCTTCTACCTCGGGAGATGGCCGCTAGAAGCAAAACAGGGGAGGTTTGCGCTGTTTGGCTTGGCAGGTGGCGGCGGAGATCTTTCTCCACAGTGCCTGGTGTATCTCCACGCGACTTTCGCCTGACGCGGCAGGACAGAACTCTGAAAGTATAGGTATGGTGTACGCTGTAGTTTTTCTTCTTTTTGTGTTTTTGTGTCTTTATTGTCAAAGAAAGATGAATAGCTTAGAAAGAAGGGGGGGGAGGGGGGTGGAGGCTGGCAGCTTAGTTGGAAAAGCACTTCAGTGACTTGTGATCCTTGGGTCACGGATTAGAATCCCTGATCGGGACGGACAAGGGTAAACTGTATGTCTAGACTCAGAGCCGGTATCCATGTCCCAACCCCTTGTCACCGCCATGGCACGTAAAGACTTCGGCCATTCTGCCATAAGTGCAGGTGGCTGATTACACCTAAACACGCACACCGTGCACGCGTGGGTAGCGCGACTCTTGTCAGCTTTCCACTGGGAGGAAGCGACCCGAATTTCCAGCAATGGGATAATAAAGTAATGGAAGTGGATATAAAATGAAACAAGAACGCTGAAGCGTGATTAACCATTCAGTAAGCACGGACGCCAGACACACCAGGTCGACGGTTGTGTAACAACAATTTCAAGAACATTAATGAAAAATGAAGCCGTCAGTGCGACCTCAACTTTTGCAAACCGGAAAATATGACGTCATCAAATAGCACTATCACAAATCGGAGAAAAACGACTCAAGCAGATGCTCTCTAAAACTTGTACATATTTTTTATTAAAAAAATCCGTTCGGTAGTTTTTGAGATATTACACACAGACACACATACACAACGAGACAAGCCTCGCTCTCCGCTCTCGTTAAAGTATAAAAGTGGTGGATAGCAGTATTTTTAATCCCTCTCTATCATTCAAACCCCTAAACGATGTAAAGCTTAGAAAAACAAATAGTTTCAGCCACCCTAGGGTTCAGGTCCTGGACGTCTAAGGCAACGTAGGCCTAAGCTTTTTTCCGTTTCTTTCTTTAGTTGTTTGTTTAGTTGGTTTGTGTTGTTTTTGGTTTGTAATTTTTTCTTCTTCTGTCATTTCTTAGTTCAGACTGTCTGTGATAAACTCATTACTACCAAACAACAAGTTGAGATTTTGGGACATCATCGAGGTCCTGTTCAAAAACTAAGCGAAACAATATCGGAGGCTCCGTTTTGATGTAGCCATTACCCCCCGATTACCTCGATCTGTCCAGAATTCGGAGATGCGTTTAATGTCAGTAAAATCGGCTACATCCGTACACACACAGACGCGCGCGCGCACGCAGACACACACACAGACACATAGGCGCGCGCGCACACACACACACAAACTTTTGTCTGCGCGAACTGATCACAAACTGTGAGAGGTGTCACATTAAAAGACTTCAGGTATTTCACAGACAACCCTTGTCAGTATAAGACGTGAGGTTATTTGTACATGTCAGTGTGTGCGCCAGTGTGCGCACGAGCATCTGTGCCTGCGTACGTGGGCATGTATTTACATTGTTGATGTTGTTGTTGATGTTGTTTAGTTCTGTTTCAACCCTGAGTGGTTTTTTTACAACTTTTCTAAAAAGAATAAATACAGACTTTAATACATGGGGCAAACATAATGAAGGTTGAAAATAAATGTGAAGTGTGTGTCTGTGTGAGTGTGTCTGTGTGTTGTGCGTGCGTGCGTGCGTGTGTGTATGGTGTGCGTGCGTTCGTGCGTGCGTCCGTGCGAGTGTTCATTTTATTTTAAAACAGATTCTCTCTCTCTCTCTCTCACACACACACACACACACACACACACACGCGCACTGATATTTTAAGGGATCCTTCGACGTAAATGTTTTATTTGAACTTTCTTTTCAAACAAAGAACACAATATTCATCAACAATTGTAACATCGTATCAGCAACTGTTTTCTCACAAAACGTTAAAATCACAAGCTCTGAAAAAAAATCACAGGAAATAGTTATGTTTTCATATCAATTATCCCAAAGAATTTTTTTTTAAAAAGTTGCGTAAATTATTATGCACATTTAAAAGTTATCAACTATATTTAGGCAGGCGCACGCACGCACGCACGCACACACACTTACAAGGTTGAAATTTTAGACAAAGTAAGGCACGAAACCTTCAGACAATTTGACACTAACGTTGCGGACAGAGCTGGTTGTGGCTATTGTACTTGGAGAAAAAAAAATAAAACAAACAAGAATGCGCCAAAAAAGTAACAACGGCAGGTTCACTGTTGAAATGATCAGACAAACACTAATAATAACACTAACACCTGTATTTCCCATATGTCGTGGCCGAAGAGATTTTACTCCAAACTGCTTTCCGAACAGCCGGGCGAGGGTCCAAGGAATTGGATTCAGCAAAGTCTGCAATGAAAAGCACAGACATCTGGTTTTCTGTTCCTGTTCTTTGAACCTTTCGTTTGATTTCTATGGAATGACGTTAGCGTGTTGCTAACTGCTCGTGAGTTTTCTAAAATAATGTCCAAATCTGTTTCCAAAACAACAAGACTTTCGCGTCCAACTGCTCATATACTGTCTCATGACACGAATTTAGAATCTGAGTCATCAGCCAATGGCTCATATCTACACAGAAGGATAGCCCTGAGACAAGCCGACCCGAGCATGCCCGTGTCTTTGGTAGAACTTGAAGGTGGCAGACGATATTTTATTCCACATGGCCTTCCGCACGAGAGAGAGAGGATCACGTGATGTGCCTCCACAAAAGTCTGCAACGGAAAATGGTAGACATTTACGTTTTGGCTTTGTTTGCTTTTTGTTTTTGTTTTGAGCGCATAAAAGAAAGCATCTTCGCTGCTTAAAATATTCACATTTACATACACACCCGAAAACAAACAAAACCCTCGATCCTGACACTAATCTTTCTGCCTGACTTGGTACAAATCACATGAACTACTGACAACGCGAGCTGTACTGTCATGAATCACGTATGCGCTGAAAACAACCGACGATCGCTATAATCCTAGCAGTGAAAAGAGGCATTTCTCGGCGGACAAAATCCTCTTGATCACCTGTGAACGAATTAGGCATGTCTGTTTACAATGACCGTAAGTCGATACGTTGATCTGTAATGCATGAGGTAGGTTCGGTACGCCTTTACCCCTTGTCACGACAAACTACAGAGATGCTACAGGGAACCCCTACATGGCGAAAATCAGGTTTAACGTCCTCAGTGCCAACTGTGGAATCCCCTACACTATCCATGGGTATACGGAGAGGTCCTAGGCGCCGGCCGTTCAAAAGTGTGTTTGGTGCAGTAAGGCGACTTCAAGCCTTCGCTGCTGTCGACGTTTCTCGTCAGAATTGGCCCCAGCGATGCGCCACCACAAGCTCTTTCGTATCTCCGTCCTCGGCTCTCCGGACAGGCTTTGACAGAGCCCTGAAATGACACAGCACGCACCGATGAAACCTAGCACACCACAGGCCACGCTTCCGTATGAAACCTGCCTCATCAAACAACAGCCACCCTTAAAACACGTTGCCTTGCTCACCGCGTGTTAACCACCCAAACATTCGGTCAACAGCAAGCTGTCACTGATGTGATAATTGCCTCTCAATGCGGTAGGACTTGACAGGAAAACAACAGCGCAGAGGCACCACGGAGACTCGCTGACAGCTACTTGCAAAACCACCCCAAAACACACATCAGGGTCGGGAGGAATTGGTGAAGATTCTGCCATTTTGTCACACGTTCTCCCCTTCTTCCCCAAGCAGAGAGGTGACGAGGAAACAAAATGGGAGACTCTCTATCGACATCAACAGATTAAAGTAAGACCACACACACTTGTATTGAGAGGGCTGAAGCATTAGCTGAATGATTGTTTCCTGATGTTACTGGCGGTGAAAGATATGAACCACGGACGTACATTTCACATACAGAACAGAATATTAAATGAATGCTGACCAAGGAACGAAAACTACCCAAAAGGCGGACTTCATATTGCAGAAGCATATATATATATATATACTAGAGGAATACCCGGCTTCGCCGGGGTGAATCGCGAGACAGAGACAGACAGCGTGGCGGTTCACCACAATCACCTTTGAAGGCGAAGTCCTCTCAAACGGGATTGAGAATTTTAGAGCTTATTTCTAAGCCCTATATTAACTGTTATGGCTTCTCAAAGGCCAGAACATACAGACAGACAAAAGCCGCCAGACCACATCACAAACAGAACTCTACAATCCACAGGTGTTGCCCACACACACACACACACACACACACACACACACAGAGGCTGTATATATCTATCTATATATAAAAATATATAGAGATAGATGACAGTGGATTTTTCGATAAATAGATTCGACCTTTGCACTTTTACAGTGAGGACAACTTACTGGTACATGCAAGGAAAGCCCACAACTTCTAAGGCAAACAACTCTGCAGAGTCTGCTGTGAAGGGCGACGGTAATCTCCCTGTCACACTCGACCCCCTTTGAATGAAGTTTGTCCCCAAAGTTCCGAACCATGGACCCGCCAAGCTTAGGTCCCTCCCAAGTGGAATGGGAACAGCACGAAAATGATTCAATGGCCTGAACATTTCATGCCATGTCCCATCGCTGACGACGACGCCAAATGTAACCGAGTGCCGAAACACCACAATCACCTTTGAAGGCGAAGTCCACTCAAACGGGATTGAGAATAACTGTTATGGCTTCTCGAAGGAAGGCCTGAACATACAGACACACCAAAGCCGCCAGACCACATCACAAACAGAACTCTACAATCCACAGGTGTTGCCCACACACACACACACACACACACACACACACACACACACAGAGAAGCCGTATATAAATATTTATATCTATATCTATAAATATATAGAGATAGATGACAGTGTATTTTTCGCGTGGCTATAAATTGATTCGACCTTTTCACTTTTACAGAAAGCACAACTTACGGGTGCAAGGAAAGCGTTCTGGACAGTGCAGTGACATTCTAAAAATAGTAACGTAGTAACGGGAATATGGATTGACGCCACACGAAGGAAGGGAGATAAACGCTGAAAACACTGGAAAAGATAAGGAAGAGTTACTGGGAATGGATCCAGAGAAAAACCAAAATCGGTTCAGCGCTGCGCGCTGAGAGCACGTGTTGAAATATCTCATCGACCAGATTGTGTCCGGAGTCTACCTGAATATGCCCACCAAATTTGAAAGAGATACATCCAGAACTTTGGCCGTGCATCGCGGACACAGACACACACACACAGACACAAGTCGTATATATATATAAACTAGATGAATACCCGCTTCGCCGGGTACGGCTTCGCCGGGAAGAAGTCGGGCCGAATACCCGGCTGCGCCGGGGACCCGGCTTTGCCGGGTGTACGCCGGCTTTGCAGGCGCACCGCACGAAGGAAGGGAGATAAACGCGCAAAACACTGGAGAAGAGTAGTGACCTTCTAAAAATAGTATAACAGGAATATGGATTGAGCGTTGTCGACTGTGACATTCTAAAAATAGAAACGGGAATATGGATTGACGCCACACGAAGGAAGGGAGATAAACGCTGAAAACACTGGAGAAGATAAGGAAGAGTTACTGGGAATGGATCCAGAGAAAAACCAAAATCGGTTCAGCGCTGCGCGCTGAGAGCACGTGTTGAAATATCTCATCGAGCAGGTTGTGTCCGGGGTCTACCTGAATATGCCCACCAAATTTGAAACAGATCCATCGAGAACCTTGGGCGTGCATCGCGGACGCACACACACACAGACACAGGTCGTATATATATATAGAGAGATACCTTTTTAACTGGAAACTCGGTTTCGTCACAATCGTACACGAACATCACGTTTAAAAAATTAAGGGTGCCGCCGTCTTGGATTCATTCATCAAAAACGTTTCGAGTTGGGGTAGATATTCTCGAAAATAGTTCTTTCATGGCATCTCTAGTTGGGTATCTGTCAATTCACAATATTCCTCGTTCCTCACTTTCAAAATCAAAAGTGGTTTCGTGACAAAGCCAGATGCTTTAAAAGTTCTCTTCACACTAAAAACCAACGTCAACAAATCACTGTGTGAAACGCACTTGTCGAACATAAACACAGGCCTTCGTTTCATTATGACTTGACTTGATGTCCTCTTGAACTGAAATGACCAAGACCAAGACATTTAAGGTAAAGGTTAAGGTAAATGGTAGTCCCATAACACTTGTTGGAACGCGCCGGTGTTAAGAGATCTGCTCTCGGGACAGATTTAAATGATGAATTGGGTGGTGCCCATCTCCTCTACCTCCTGGCCTCCACCTTTCCCGGCCCTGAACAGGATACAAACAGACCAAGAGTCGACCGGACTGTTCAACTTCAGCATACGCCTTATGACTTGGATTCGTCTTGAACTGAAGTGAACATGACCTACTAAGGCTTTTAAGTCAAATCTTGGCCAAGGATCTACCGGGCTTTCGCACTTCAACGCTTTACGCCATTGTGACTAGGGAGTCTGTTTGAGGCGAAGTGAACAGCAGAGTACATGACCTACCCTGACTCTAAAGTCAAATGTCGGCCAAGGATCTACAAGGCTTTATACTTCAACATACGCCTTTACGCCATTGTGACTAGGGAGTCCGTTTGAGGTGAAGTGAACAGCAGAGTACAGGACCTACCCTGGCTCTAAAGTCAAATGTCGGCCAAGGGTCTACCGGGCTTTCCGACAGGCAAGCCTTGCATTTGCCTGAAGCGCGACGAGGCCTTGGTGATTGTGGACGATATGCATGCTCTTACTTGGGACCGCTTGGTCTGTGAGTGGCCACTGCTAAAATCTGTAACACACACCAACACAAACTAGACTGTAGTATTACTGTGGTTACAACTTTTTAAATTATTTATTTATTGCTTTTTTTTTTCGTTGAATAATTTACTCAGCTTCTCTTTATCATTAGGAGAGGGGGTGGGAATACACATGTTTCCTAACACCTGGACTAAAAAAGAATGTCTGATGCCTGGTTGGAAGGCAAGGTTGTTTTATTTTGTCGCACAGCTCGTTATGAATGAAAATGTGTGAAAACGATGACAATACCTATTGTCAACAATAACAAAAGAAAAAAAAGAATCACATGTGTCCAGTAACTAATCCGGCGCTGCTCCAGTGCACATTCTGCGTGTGTAACGTCCAGTTTCCTTGGCTATCCAGTTAAATCTGCGGTCTCATCATGCTACATGTATTTGTGGATGATCAATCATTGCAAACTAACGATGTTGCTTGTATCAAAACCGATGCGTAGGTTTACTAATGTATGTTAATGCAAGATATGGAAGGACGGACAGAATTACAGCGAATTAATGATAGTGCTGATACTGTAGTAATTATTGACTGATCCATTGAACTCAGGCCACTTGACCCTAATGTTGCTTTGTCCACTTCACAGTAGTGCGATTGCAAGCTATTCCTAGGGATAGCAGTCCGAATTTCAATGTAGAAAATCCCAAAGGACAACACACACACACACACACACACACTTTATTTTGATTTGAATGCTCTTTTTTTCCCTGCACTCCCCACATCTTACCACGAGAACCACACCAGTCAATTAAAGGCACAGTAAGCCTCCCGTAAACCATCACAGATACTGTCAGGCTTTTACACACAGTACAAACACCCTTCCATTTGAACGCTCACCAAACGGGAACATCCTAGGCGCCCTACGTAAAGAGCACGCAATTTTCAAAAAAATAAATTTTGCGGATTTTCTCCTCACACAATCGGACCTTGGTGCGTTTTGGCGCTAAACCTAACTTTTAAAATCTAAATAATAAATTGACAGCTTATGTTACACAAACATTCTTAAATCATAAAAGAATTCTTTTTTCATCGAGACAAGATCAGTACAATTCGAAGTTTTGAAAGTTTGAAAAAAGAAAAGCCCGGAAGCAGGGTCACGCAAGGTCGTGGTTCTCGTAGCAGACGACGGTTTATGACTATCGCCAGTTCCTCTGAACAGTCAAAAGCCATCGCTAGAGTTCTTGTGAACCACAGCCGTTTGTTTCGTGCATAGTCAGAGGTACATAATAACGTGCTATTGCAGATAAGCTCACAGCGAATTACAAACTCACGACAACATTGTGAAAAAGGGAAACTGGATCACACGGGTTCACGATAGCTCAGGGATAAGATAAACCACGCAAAAAAAAATTCTTTGAAAATTGCTCGCTCTTTACGGAGGGCACCTAGGATGTTCTCAAGCAGTGAGTGTTTAAATGAAAGGGTGTTTGTACTGTGTGTAAAAGCCTAACGGTATCTGTGATGGATTACGGGAGGCTTACTGTGCCTTTAAGAGGAACGCACACCAATCCACGCCACATCCTAAGGAAGAAACCTGCCCTTGAGGGTAGATAAGAAGTCACAGCCCATTGTCAACTTCTCACTACATGTACCAGATATCTGCCCCAAACGAAGATGATACACGAAAATGGACAAATCACAGCCACAGAGAAGAAATGGCCTACACAAGAGTTCTTCGCCATTAAGTTCTCGACACTGCTACTGGAGATCATGAAATTGTTAAACAGCCACAAATTTGTTTGAGAAAAAAAATCCAAAATCTTGTAATCTGGGAATCTCAGGTATGTCCTTGGGCGCGTTGAAAATGCCAGAAATGTGCCAGTGGACGGGAGAATATCTAATCAAATACTGGCTCGCTGCTCGTGCTCACACTACTCAATGTGCCCGCGACGAATACAATCTACCAAAACACAAGCATGATGGTTGTTACCTAGTTTTAAGCAGGGTTGTCACCTAGTACTTTCTAGGTCTTCCTACTGACGTTGGAGAGTGGTGGAATACCACGTGACCTCCTGAAGCAAGTGGTTGCCTTGGTAACTTTGGACCAGAGAACGCGCCTTAAATCTGGGCGACTTTGGGACGAGTGTCTCTCACAATACTCTGCAATCACACACAAAACGGAAGCGGTTCTAGATTCTCCACATGATACTCGGCGCTGCACGCTTTACATCAATCTATACTGACACTTCAAGATTTCACCAAACCACGCAGTGTCCGATATACTTTATTTGAAAGAAATGACAGCATATATGACAACACATACATACAAACAACAACAACAACCACAACATAAACAACAAAAACAATAACAACAACAAAACATGAAGAAAACATGAAATAAGTACAATAAAATCGACACGGGCGACTCTTTCATACCAAACCATCGAAGGCATTTTACACGCTAATTTTGCGCTGGAACAAAGAATATCCATTGTTCCAAAAAGTCTGGCCAACCTTTGCCAAATCGAGCACACTCTGCCACTCAACAACAGGTTACAGCAACTCTTCTCTCCGAACAGGTTCAAGTCTTCCCCCAAAACAAGCAGCCAACTTTTTCTTACAAACCGAACAAATCACTCCCAATCAGTGATTATTCTCATCAGGGCCGGACCCAGGGGGGGGTTCCAGGGGTTCCAGAACCCCACCCCTGGAAAAAGCATGTACCTTGCTTTGAGTGTTTTTTTTAATTTTTACTAGTTTTAGCACCAAAACAATGCTGCTCTTAACCCTCAAAACAAGGCCCAGAATGCACCAGATTGCACAGATTTTAACCGTTTTTCAACATTTTTCCGGGGGAGCATACCCCGGACCCCCCTAGTTCGCAGGCGCGCGCTTGTGGCTTCACCACTTCGCTGATTTGCCCCCCCCCCAAAAAAGGAGGAACCCCCTCCCTTACAACTCATTTGGTCCGGCCCTGCTCATGGGTAACAGAACATTCCAGGTCATACAACAATGCCTCAAAGTTACTTATCTCCAGTTTTATTCCCCGTAAAAATGGGTTATCAGATTGCTGATGCACGTGGATATATATGCAGATCTAAAATTGAGCATGTATAATGTTTCGGCAGAAGAGTCATAATTTAGACATTCTGTGCCTAATGACACTAATTTTCCCCAAACAATCCCGAACCCTGGTGATTACCAACAACTGAAGTTGTACACAACAAATACACACTGAAGGCCATAAAAAAACCCTCCATGTTCCTCTGTACCTAAAACGTACAACATACCTTTCAGGTTCATGACCTCACTAACATTAGTATGACGTAGCATGTGCCCGTTCTGAACTGTAAAATGGGATATTCATACTGGTACATGGATTTCTTGAAGGGATATATTTGAGAGAAAAAAAACCCGTCTCTTATGGCTCCAAGAGCTATACAGTTGAGGTTGTGGTTGTTATTATGTCACCACACACCACGAATACCTTAAAATATGTGTTTGCGAGCTCAGTTAGTCACATTGGAAACGGCTGTGTTTTGAGTGGTGAGTCGAGACTGTTATTCTCCACTTGGCGCTTTCTTGCACCAGTCTTGATTTTATTCTCCAATGGATAGTGTGTTCTTTTACGTAATGCGAAGTGTACAGCACACAATGTGCATGCGTTTGCAAAATTATAGGGTTGACTTCCTCAATCCAACTTTTTTAATTTGCTTTTAAGAATGGGTATCTATCAGGACTAAATACAAGACTTGTACAATATGATGACACAGGAGGGCGGAAGAAGAAAACCACTTGTTGATTACAATTCATTAGATTATTTCGCATAGTTACAGCGCATTTTCGAACAAATCATTGCAGGTGTTTCTACATTACAGTACAGCAAATGCCCCTGAACTTTTTAAGTCAGAAATCTTTCCTAAAATGGTGCTATAATTTTAAACACATGTTATCAGTGGTAGGTATTTGACCTACTGTATGATGGATTTGTAAAGCGCCATGAGACTGTCATATAACGGTGAACAGCGCTATAGATGAATGTTTTATTATTATTATTACTGCAAGGTATTTAAAGGCCCACTCCGCTTAGTGAAAACAGTTCGCCTCACTGGCTCTGGTCCGGCTTTTATATAGAAAAAAGACCATTCCTCCACTTGGTCACATACCAAAAATAGACAGCCTTGGTGCTCTCCTTTGCACAGTGGTAGAATTAATTTCACACTGGTGCCTTTTTCGGAAATTAATTAATCACAAAATTCCAACTCACCACAGCAAGCAGTCAGGGTGCTGAATGTTGCTGTGTGACTAAGTATAGGGATGGTCTTATCCCATGTAAAAGCCTGGCTAGATCTGATTTAGATCTAGATTTGACATCAATTCTTGTTCTTTGCTGTAACTGTCATATTCAGCTAATGGTTTACTTGCCTTAATCATCCACAGCTTGTCTACCATTTTTATGCTTGGAAAGTAAAATGAAAACCCAAATCACAGAGAGTGGGGGTGGGAGGGGTGAGGGTGAGGGTGCAAGGGACTTCTGGAGAGACCTTTTTTCACTCTCTTTCATCCAAGGTAAAGGCATTATTGAGATTTAGAGTTTTGTATGTTTTCCCATGAAAGTAATGGTTTAGATCTCTGTAAGGATTGTAAACAGCTAAATAAAATGGTGCTGCCACATCTTGTCTCTGCTTTCGGGGACAAGAAATATGTTACATAAGCTTAGCGCATGTATGTTAATGTTCACCTTACCTTCTGATGTTAGAACATAATGTCTGCAGAAGGTTTACTATTACATGTACAAGGACAGAGAACATAAAAGAACAGTCAAAACACAAATCTTGTCTTGTGACTGTAGCATCATTTCAAATTCTGATGGCCATTAGGCTAAAGTTTGAAATCACCTAGTAGCTTCAGACTTAATCAGAATGGCCTTCAACATTTACTGTCCAAAACAGGTTCACCAAACTCTATGAAAGATGTTTTAAGCAAGACCCTTTTTAATGTTTTAATTTAATTTAATTTAATTTTATAGTTTTAGCTAAGGATAGCCCTGCTTTAAAGAGGAAGTTTTTAAACAGAAACTTGTTTTTTATTTTCAAATATGAGAAACACAGTATCCATTCATATCCTCTCTGTCCTTGTCTCAGTGTCTGAGCTATGAGGTAAAAAGCAAAGAGATGTTTGAAATGAGTGACCAACCTAGGATGGCGTTGATGATTCCTTTGTCCAGAGAGCGGTGGTGTGGCCGCGGTGGATCTGCTATGCTGGCTCCAACAAGGTCAGCCTGGGGAAGAAAGCAACGCGCAAACCATCAACACATCTCCAGGGACAGGAGCCCCAAGACCCTTGAGGTAATGGCCACCGACAATAAGTCGGTGTACAAGTCCCAAATTAACCTACAAAATTAATCCAGCCGGTCACGAAGATTAGTCTTGTGTGAATCACTATAAAGAGATCAGCTGGTCGATCAGCTGGATAATACACTACTGCTCCAGTATTTTATGTGTGGCTGTATTGGATTGGATTGGATTGGATAAGATTTACAGTCCAGTGAGGTTACCCTCATGGAAATTCGGGCTGCTTTCTCCCCGGGGTATCAGCATAGGACCAGATTCAGATACAGAAAAATGTACAGCATGTGGTTATTTGCAAAACAGTACAAGTAGAATCTGGTAAAAGTGTCAGAATCTGTTTAAATCACTGGTAAAATTGTAATTAGTGCTCACACACACAGAGGTAGGCATAAAGTGACCTTCCAGAAGCATGTACATGAAGGACATGACCCATGGCCTTATTGTCGGGCTGACTGGCTGTCCCTTCCTCCCTCCCCTGCCCCCACCCCCCTCAACTGACTCTTGCCTCTCTTCCACCCCCCCCCCCCCCCAATTCCCTCCCAACTTCGACCCCAAACACATACATAGTTAGGAATTGACTGACCTGTTTCCAGAAGCAGGACATGAGGTACCTGGCCATGGCCTTGCCATCAGGTTGGCCGTCTCTCTTTTTGCTGATCACAGTGTGGTAGTTCTCCTGGTGAATGAACACGCCAGACCCCGGCACCAGCTCGTACATCTAAAACACAACAATACCATCATGTCCACAAGTGTCAAAACTAGCTAGCACTTCAGCAGAGCAGTATCTAATGTTTCTCTTTTTGTGTGTACATAATAAAACATCAGACATTATCGCAAACACCATCATTTTCATTGTGTCAAGTTTTTGTAAACAGCAGAGCAGTAACTGTCGTGTGGCGTCGGAAAGTGAACAACCTCAGCTGTAAGGAATGACTTATGTACATTTCTGCAGAGCAGTATCTTTCATGTCCTGTCACTAAGTGGGAAAAAAAAATCTGCTGCCAGGAATAGCTAGAGTGTACTTCTGCAGAGCAGTGCCTGTTGCGTCATGTCGGTAAGTGAAAATACTCAAATGCCAGGAAGAGCTAGTGTGTAATTCTGCAGGGCAGATGTTGGTAAGTGAAGATATTCTGCTGTCAAGAATAGCTAATGAATATTTCTGCAGAACAGTATCTGTTGTGTCATGCCAGTAAGTGAAAATACTCAGCTGCCAGGAATTGCTGGAGTGTCTTTCTGCAGATCAGTATCTGTCGTATCATGTCGGTAAGTGAAAATACTCAGCTGCCAGGAATAGCTAGAGTGTATTTCTGCAGAGCAGTATCGTATCATGTCGTAAACTGAAGATATTCAGCTATCAAGAATAGCTGTAGTGAATATAGAGCAGTCCATGTTGTGTCATGTCGGTAAGTGAAAATACTCAGTTGCCAGGAATAGCTTGTGTGTATTTCTGCAGGACATTATCGTGTCATGTCGGTAAGTAAAGATATTCCGCTGTCAAGAATAGTTACTGAATATTTTACTGAATATTTCTGCAGAGCAGTATCTGTCATATCATGTCGGTAAGTGAAAATACTCAGCTGCCAGGAATAGCTAATGTGTTTTTCGGCAGAGCAGTATCTGTCGTGTCATGTTGGTAAGTGAAAATACTCAGCTGCCAGGAATAGCTAGTGTGTATTTTTGCAAAGCAGTATCTGTCGTGTCATGTTGGTAAGTGAAAATACTCAGCTGCCAGGAATAGCTAGTGGGTATTTCTGCAGAGCAGTATCTGTCATGTCATGTTGGCAAGTAAAAAATAGCTGCGCTGTCAAAGAGAATATGATGGGACCTCATATGTATGCACATGACTAAAACTGACACCAGTTTGAACATGTGAAACATTGAAATATTTGTTGTTCTTTTGGTGAAAAGCTACTGCATGCATTTCAACAGAGCAGTATTTTGTGGTCGTTGCAAAACTTTGAACACAAATGTACGGTTTATTTCCAATTCTACTGTATGTGTGCGTGTGTGTGTGTGTTTGGATTAAACTCAAAATTGCAATAACAGATTCGAAAATGATTACATTGTACTACATGTATTTATTATCTACTGAATCAAAATATCTACATTCCTTGTGTTTGAAATTACAAATCTGCTGAAAAATACAGAAATCTGTTTTATGCAAATTACCATAAGTTCATTTTTGGGAGTCAGTGCTGTCTTGTCAAAGGGTTTCTGCCAGCCTAGGACTTAGTCTCGGCGATATATGAATCGACCCGATGTGGTCAGTTGCATTGTTAGGTCAACAGATTCACTAAATGTTTAATACATGTATTGCTTTACGTGACACGTTAATACTGTATTGTTTGAAGTTATGGCCTTTTTTTATAACTGAAAATAGGGCACTTGAAGCACTGACCTTTTTTCTGTGCAGAAACTTATTTTCACACACACACGCACGCACACACACACACACACACACATGCACACACACACACACGCACGCACACACACACACACACACACCAAAAATAGAAACTACAAATAATCTTTAATGATCTTCCGTTGTAAACTAAAACACACATCTGAATAATCTACACGTTGCGAGGATAAAGAAACTACAAAACAATTACATGTATATATATATGTATTGCAACCGCAATTTGGTAAACACTTTTTTTTTTAGTAATGAACTGTTGACTTTAAGAATACATGTCATGATACTGTTGATCTTTTTCTTAAACACACAGAGACATTTTATTTTTCACTCAGTCTTTCTCATTTCCCCTAAAAACACTATTATCATCACCACCACCACTACTACCATCACCACCGCTACCAGTACTAACCCATCCATCCACCCATGCCCTTATTTGCCCACAACAATCAGACAGACATGAACAGCTGGCAACAAGCATATCATAATTTTACCTAACTAAACATCTTTGTAATCATCAATTTTTAAAATGAAATAACAAAATGCGTTAATTTTCTCTGCTAAGAAAACAAACATTCAATGTGTCAGTTCAAAATGCCAGTCATCAAAATCTACTTCTGCGTGGGCCAAAAAGCAGCCATGTGAAAAGCAACCCTATCCATAAAACCGTGTTCATGTCACATTGCATGCACAAATACTTCTTACAAGCATACACATTTTGTTTTACTGGGCTCAACATCACTTCCACAGAGAAACTGAAAATGATTTACTAGTAACAGGTAATGGGTGGCTACTTCACTAACAGCCCGTCATTATGTACAAATCTCACATTCATATGTTTTGTCAGGTTTTTCAGTTCCATAAATAGAATGTACATAAGCAAATCTTGCTTGATGGTTTCCTCTTGATTGCATATAAAAAAAATAAAAAATAAACAATTCACATCATAAACTTGCAGTTGCACCAAATGGTTAGCTACCCTCTCACTCATGCTAAAGTGATTGTTCATCAGGGAGATTCTCTGATTATAGGTCTGAAAAGGTTACTTTAAAAATGACTCAGCCACCAACGGACCTGGAGAACTTCAAGATCTCACTGTCACTGATTGTATTTACTGCTTACAAATACCTATAACATCAATAATAATATCAGGAAATAATGTTATCTTTCTAATCTAGCTTATGTCAGCAGACATTGCAACAGTCACCAGATCCCAAAGATAAGTACTTTAACAGAATGTGTACCCGTTGACAAACTTTGAAAGAGCTCAAGCTTACTCAGCAACACCTTTGTGTTATTCTTCAAGTATCAAAAAAGTCTGCCTGTAGTCTGCCGATCCACCATAGCCGCCAGTCTTTTGATAGGATCCAGACCAGACAGCGTGTCTGTTAACCGGTTCTGTACAGGATTAGAACTGGAAACACTGACGTTGAGGAAATTCTGGCCAACTGAAGAGCCCCTTGCTGTACTCCCGTCAAGATTTCTTTCTCGTTCGGGACTGTGATGCAGAAAGGGTTTGACATCTGTGAGGGCAGCGGCTGTGTTGTGTTGGTGATGAAGTGAGGTCACTGGTGGCAGTCTTGATGGTGGCGGCATGAGGGGTCTGTTGGGGTCCACAGCCTGTCTCCTCCTCTGTCGAAGAAACCAAACAATCCAGTTAGACTCACAGCTGCAAGGGATGGTGTGGGAGATGACGTACAGTTAGAGGTGTGGGCTGATCGGCTTCTTGCCTCTCCAGGGCTTCTGCGTCCCGAAGATGATTTCAATTCACTTGCTCCCAAGACTGTGTCGACGTGCATCTCGTCTAGCCTTCCCAACCATTGCATGCCCTTCTACCACTGACCACTCCACATAAACGATATAATCTATGAACCAACAGCACTATGACCATACTGTGACTGGCTAGAGTTTAGGGCTGCATGCAGAACCCAGCTAAACAACATGTCAGCAACATATCTTCTTTTTCAATCAGCTAGATTACCTACCCCACCATTACAGTACCAGTCAGCAGTCAGCAACAATACACAAGACCAGGTCTATAAAACCATTGATCAAACAGATGAACATAACAAAGGGATGTGAATAACTGGATTCCAGTTTACACAACTTCAATAACTACTGATGACAAAACTTTTCTGTCTAAGTCATTACCACAAAATATTCTGTGATTCTGTTGACGAGTGGCCGTGGTTATATGCAAGTCAGACACATCAAGGAAAAAAAGGGTGTGCATGTGTGTGCGTGAGAATGTGTGTGCAAATGTGAGTGTGAATGTGTGTACGTGCATGTGTGTGCTTGTGTGTGTCTATGTGTCAATGTGTGTGTGTGTGTGTGTATTTATCCACATGGATGTTTTTATGCAGGACATAACAGTAATAACCATACATGCATATCGAGCTCATCAAGGAATTTGTGCAGTAGAGTCCAGTTCTGTTCGCAGTTTCTGCATGCAGAAGTAAACTCTGTTCATGCCCACAATAAAGTCCTGTTGTCTGAGCATGTCCATCATCAGGTTGCAATCCATGAGTGCCTGCGGACACTCCTCTACAATGGCGCTCATCCGTGTCAGAATCTTCTCATTGGTGATGTTCTTGAAGGCAGAGTCCAGGCCGTGCTTGCGAAGCTGTTTGTACAGCGTTGGGCGGGAGATTTCCAGCTCTACAGCCATCTGCTTTAGGGACATCTTCTCATCCAGGAGACGTTCAAGGGTCTCCTTGGGAACTTCCTTCGTGTTGTATTTGGCCATGGCAGCTACTCCTCGAAGTGGTCCCTTCTGCTTTCTGCGATGAGGTTGTTGTTTTCCGGTCTGAAAGTCCAGAAGGAATGCTCCGCTGTCATCTCCCATAGCTTGGGTCTGTGAAGCACAACAAACAGCTAGGTATCATCGACATACCAAGGAGGTTGGGTAGTTCTGCTACCATCTATGTTGTTTGTTTTTTTTGTGGTGCATTTGACATGTATTAGTTTAACTTTGTTTTTTTCAATTCATGCACACCCACCTATACAAATATATATCATACAATAGGACAATCATGCACTATAAAAAAAAAAGATGGACTTGCTGAAATGGCATGTGAGCGGTAACAAAAGCTGCTACTGTACAACAATATTGATAATATTCTTTATTTTGAAAGACACACGAGGAAAAAAATCAACAAAACACAATTCTATAATATATATCTCAGTCTCTATCATCATTTTCCATTAATTAATCATATATCAACATCCTTCCTCCTTTACATCCTTGTGATGAAGTGAGCTTGTGTTGGGTCTCTTGCTTGAGCTGTGCTGGTTCCTCGTGTGCTTATCAAAGTAGCGCTGTGATGAGTACACTCTCCCACACATTCCACATTCAAACACTGCGCTCTGGGTGTGGACCTTGGACCAGTGGTTGTCCAAGCTTTGTCTACTGCAGAGGGAAGCTCCACACTCCTGACACGTGAAAGAACAGTGTTTTGGGGCTGGAGGTACTGGAGGTTGCCACTTGAAGCTAGAAGTGCAGGTAGGTAGGTCTTTCCCACGTCTGCTTTCCCTAAAAAATGTATGCCTTGGGGTAAAACTGCCTCATTGGCTTCTGGATTTAGTTCCTGGTCTTGATGCAGAGAATTCATGCTTAAATTTTTGTTTGATTCCATGCATAGAAGTTTGTTCATCTAGCTCAGACCATCGTCCTTCAGGCGGGTCTCCTTCATGGTCGCAGCGGATGTCCTAACAACAGCTGAGCTTTGCCTGTGTAATGGGCTGGGGCCTTCATCATGACTATCAGCACAAGTATCAGTGTGCTCCGCCTCCCGAGCCTCTCTGCATTTCATCTTCTGCATCACACAGAAAGACACGTAGGTTCAGTGAGACCTAATTTCCTGTAAGCTCCAGAGCTGATGTGGGCCAAAACTGCAGGTAATCACAGTTTTCAAGAACGAACGAAAAGGCACAGCACTGTCTGGCTGTTAACTCAAAAAGAAGACAGCAGGTCCAAGCAATTGTAGGGGGTACATGACATAAGCTCGAACGACAAAAGCTCGAACGACAAATGCTCGAATGGACAAATGCTCGACAAAAGCTCGACGCGACATATGCTCGAACGACAAATGCTCGAATGGACAAATGCTCGAATGGACAAATGCTCGACGTGACAAAAGCTTGACGCAACATATGCTCGAACGAAAAATGCTCGAATGGACAAATGCTCGACGCGACAAAAGCTCGATGCGATAAAAGCTCGAATGGACATAAGCTTGACGCGACAAAAGATCGAACGTGTCTGTGCGTGTGTCCTTCTCGGTGTTATTTTGCCTGTCTGTTTATTTTGTGTTATTTTAAAATCTGTCTAAGAGAGAGAGAGAGAGAGAGAGAGAGAGAGAGAGAGAGAGAGAGAGAGAGAGAAATAGAGAGAATAGAAGAAGAAAAAGAACGAAGAGAAAAAAGAAGGGGGAAGATCGTGTCGGGGTTTAGATTTGTCAATGTTATTATTTTGATTTGGCCCGGGATTGACTGTTTATCAGGAAAGTTTCAGGTAAGCGGCACGGGCAGACGGACGACTGTTAGTTTGCTTGCTGTGAGTTTGTTTGTTTGTTTGTTTGTTTGTTTGTTTGCTTAACGCCCAGCCGACCACGAAGGGCCATATCAGGGCGGTGCTGCTTTGACATATAACGTGCGCCACACACAAGACAGAAGTCGCAGCACAGGCTTCATGTCTCACCCAGTCACATTATTCTGACACCGGACCAACCAGTCCTAGCACTAACCCCATAATGCCAGACGCCAGGCGGAGCAGCCACTAGATTGCCAATTTTAAAGTCTGATATCAAACAAATTTAGTCAATTTGTCGCTCGAAATCCAGCAGCGTGCTTACAACAACAACAACAACAACAACAACAACAACAACAACAACAACAACAACAACAACAACAACAACAACAACAACAACAACAACAACAACAACAACAACAACAACAACGTGATATCAAACAAATTTAGTCAATTTGTCGCTCGAAACTAGAACAACATCACCGTGACAGTTTCACTGAGATATGACGTTATCAAAGTAGTTTTGACAGCATCATTCTACAGTCCGGTCGAGCTTCTGTCGTTCGAGCATATGTCGCGTCGAGCTTTTGTCGCGTCGAGCATTTGTCCGGTCGAGCTTATGTTGTTCGAGCATATGTCGTGTCGAGCATTTGTCCATTCGAGCATTTGTTGTTCGAGCATATGTCGCGTCGAGCTTTTGTCGAGTCAAGCATATGTCCATTCGAGCATTTGTCGTTCGAGATTTTGTCGTTCGAGCTTTTGTCGTTCGAGCTTATGTCGGACACCGATTGTAGGGACAGATGAAAAATGCAACACCAAATTAACTGAAGTAGAACTTGTCCTCCTTTTCCAGCCTCCTATACCATAGTATCTAGTTTAACAATGAACATATCAAAATGGAAAATGTACAGATACATTGTTTTTAATTATAGATGTCTTCAACAAAAGTAACTTGAAAAAGACAGGTGGAACAAAAAACACACAGAAAAAAACCCAGACTGCTGCCTGAGAATAACATGACAGATAAAACTTTTACAGCTTCTCTTCTTCTAATATTTGACACATAACAGTTCGGACCACTAGGACTATGCTCTGTTCATACTTTATTATTATGTGTGTGTGTGTGTGTGTTCGTGCTGGTGCGTGTGTATGCATTCGTGCATGTGTGTGTGTTCATTTGTGCATGTGTATGTGTGTGTGTGTATGTGCATCAGTGTGTTAGGTGCACAAACACTTCTATAAAAATATCTCCCACTTCACCTCTAAGCCCAGTTTAATCAATGGCGAAATTCTACATAGTCTTGTCTTCCTAATACTTGATGTAAATGCATAACATTGGTTGACAACAGCTGTCAATGTGACCTGTATGAAACCAGTACACAGGTTACTCCAAACTCTAAAGCTGATTCTTACAATTGTAAATTCTACAGGTAGGTTAAAAGATGTAATGCTTCCAAATGATGTAAGGCATACTCTGTGAGCATGTGCAACTCACCTGTGAGCAAATGCAAAGGACAGAAACAAAATGAGGATTGAGGAGGACAGCATCAAACTGAACACGTTTATAAGACTGGTCACGGCATGAAAGAGAGATCCTTCACATTATCTAAGTTGGGAAATGGTTTTCTTGTTTATTTGTGGCAGTTAAACGCACATTCACACTAATTTTCAACAATCAAGATCTGGTAGGAATCAAAGTAAATCAGGCCAGAGTAGTAACAAGATGAAACAATGAAGGGACAACATAAGGACTCAATATAAAGAGTTGAATCTTTTTTTTTAAGACCTATACAAATCTGAGAAAATCAGGTCCTAAAAGTGAGGGATCCTTTAAGGGGGAGGTTAAGTCAACTAATGCCAACGAAAGTCACACTTTTCAATTGCTTTGTGTGTCTTTGTTTCTTGAACAATACTCTTGATTGTGGTACCGCTGTGTTTGTAAGACTCTGCACTTGCCTTTGATATAAGGCTCACTGTGTGTAACTGGATCAAACATGTGATAATCGCGAATGAACAAAGTAATTAGTTTTTTCAATCAATATGAGGCTTATATCGCGCGTATTCCGTGGGTACAGTTCTAAGCGCAGGGATTTTTTTTATTTTTTTATATATATTTTTTTTTATGCCATTTTTATCGCGCACATATTCAAGGCGCAGGGATTTATTTATGTCGTGTGAGATGGAATTTTTTTACACAATACATCACGCATTCACATCGGCCAGCAGATCGCAGCCATTTCGGCGCATATCCTATTTTTCACGGCCTATTATTCCAAGTCACACGGGTATTTTGGTGGACATTTTTATCTATGCCTATACAATTTTGCCAGGAAAGACCCTTTTGTCGATCGTGGGATCTTTAACGTGCACACCCCAATGTAGTGTACACGAAGGGACCTCGGTTTTTCATCTCATCCGAAAGACTATTAAGGTACATACAGCGACTAATTGGAAACTGGCAGTGAGGAGGGTATCATCGAAACAGTTGATCTACATCCTAATGTACCCGTCTACGAATGTTTGGTTTTAATTACCTGCAAGCGGAAGTAGATATTTTGGAAAATATTAAATGCAAATGGCCGCCATATTAATATTTTGTTAATATCTACTTCCTCTGGCAGATAATCAAAATCTTACATACGTAGTCGGGTACATAAGGATGTAGACCAACAGTTGCAGTGATACCCTCCTCACTGCAAGAGTAGCCCCTCTCTGGGCGAGGGCTGGTTGAAAAGAAGCTAATTTGTATTGCTTATGCCACAACCCTCGTAAAATAACATTTGATTTGATTTGATTTGATTTGATTCTAATTAGTCGCTGTCTGTACCTTAATCGGGGAAAAAAACCTAATTACTTATGTTATTAACGACTACCGTGTTTGATCTCGTTATACACAGTGAGCCTTATATCAAAGGCAAGTGCAGAGTCTTGGGAACACAACGGCACCACAATCAAGAGTACTGGTTAAGAAACAAAGACACACGAAGCAATTGAAAACTGTGACTTTCGTAGGTATTAGTTGACTTAACCTCCACCAAAAAAGCCAGGTCTTACAAGAGGCGGGAGGCAGCAGGGGGATGGGGGATCGGGTTTTAAATTGGGGGTCTTAAAAGGACTTTTGTTCCTTTTAAAAATTGTTCTTTGAACCAGAATGTGATAACTCGGCACACAGGCAGGCAGAGTGAGGCATCTCTCTTTCATATCATCTCAGGTGGTATAATAAAATGAAAACAACAAATGGGAGCGACACTTACCAGCCATGCCTGTGCGTCCGTGGGGTGAACATAACCACAGCCCGGTCTCATGCCCTGCGGAAGTGGATGAGGGGGCTGCTGGTGACTCCCACTACCTGCAACAAGTCAGAACAGTCTCATTATGAGCCAGTCATATCAATTACACTCCCATTATGAGCTCCTCGTATCAACAACATTCTCATTATAAGCAAGTCACATAAACAACATTCTCAATATGAGCTAGGTCATATCAACAACATTCTCATTATAAGCTAGTCAAATAAACAACATTCTCATTATGAGCTAGTCATATCAACAACATTTTCATTATAAGCTAGTCACATAAACAACATTCTCATTATAAGCTAGTCACATAAACAACATTCTCATTATAAGCTGGTCACATAAACAACATTCTTATTATAAGCTAGTCACATAAACAACATTCTCATTATGAGCTAGTCATATCAACATTTTCATTATAAGCTAGTCACATAAACAACATTCTCATTATAAGCTAGTCACATAAACAACATTCTCATTATAAGCTAGTCACATAAACAACATTCTTATTATAAGCTAGTCGCATAAACAACATTCATTATAAGCTAGTCATATAAACAACATTCTCATTATAAGCTAGTCACATAAACAACATTCTCATTATAAGCCAGTCACATAAACAACATTCTCATTATAAGCTAGTCACATAAACAAGAACCTCAGTTTAAACAGCCATTTAAGGTGGTAAGTGCCTGATTGTATCAGTACATGTGTTATGCCCGTCGTAATAGACGATTTTCAGAAATAACTCTGTCGGGTTTGTATAGGTTGCTGAAGGTGAATACCCTTGCCAAACTTCTGGGAGGGGCCAATCACAAGCAAGGGTTGTGTCAGAAACACATGAACTGGAGCATAGGTTTCTGACACACCCCTGGCTAGTGATTGGTCCCTCCAATGTTTGTCAGAGGTTTTGGCAAGGGTATTCACTCTTCCACAACCCATACAAACCTGACGGAGTTATTTTTGGAATTTGTCTATTCTTGAGTTGTACTTGCAGCCTTCAAAAATATAATAACTTACTGGATGAGTCCTAAATCAAAAGCTATTAACGAATTTGCCTTGCCATCACGTTGGACAACATGATAGAAATCAAAGCAGTCAGACCCCGTCACCTACAGCTCTCCATTATCTAGAAGTGTGGACACAATCCGTGTTGATAAGTTGAAGGGAGATAACCACAACAAAGCTGTCATGACAAAGGGAACTACGGTCACCCTCTCATACCAAGATGCTATCTCCTCTGAAAACTCTGTGTGTGTGCGTTTGTGTGTGCGTATTAATCCACACAGAATGCACATTACCAGCTTGTTTATACATGTATGTGCACTTTATTGAAACCAGGTACTTATTACAATTTCTTTGGCTGTCATACAAGCTCATGTGGCCTTCCTCCGTTTCTTTCTTTCTTTTTGTCACACACACACACACACACACACACACACACAGAAACAAACAGATATATGCATGCATGCACCTACACAAATGCATGTACACACACACACACACACACACACACACACACACACACACACACACACACACACGTAACCCAAGTTTACAAATGATTTTGTTACTTGTTTTTATTTTCACTTCACAGACAACATTCAGCATGGGATACCTGACAAAATATGCATACTCAAAAAAGATGATAGTTGATACATACATGTACTACTCATAACATTAAATTCATGCCCAGTGCATCCAGCTGAAACATATTGACAATAATGTGATGATTAAAATTAAATCATAGTAGGTACATGCAATTTCTTCTTCAGATAAATACAATAGTTGACTCTTGCACACACATAAATAAAATGCAAGTACACGTACATGATACTCTTGTACAAAAGTGCTCTGCCAATGTCTATCAAGAACTCTCTGTAAATACAACTACATGTTAAAAATACATGTACGCTCAGATCTTTCATCTTTAAATTGCAATACAGGTTATGTTTAAATTTTTCACTTTTCAGTTGCCTGTCACAAAAGTCAAAGAGTAGGATATGTCCATTATCGCACTAACCAGAAGTTTCTGTTATCATACTGTTAAAAATGTCAACATCCCCGGGGAAATATAATTGGCAAATGGTCACACAAAAAATAATACAATCACCGTGTTTGAGACTTGGTTCAGAGTGACAGGTTTCTTTGAAAGCCATGATCTGGACTTGTTGGAAAATACTGGTTTAGAAAATGGTTAGTGTGCTCATTCAGTCACTGATATGTACACTGCAGCAGGAAATATACTTCAGCAGATAAATTCAACCATGTCAATTAAATAACAAGTCGCGTAAGGCGAAAATACAATATTTAGTCAAGTAGCTGTCGAACTCACAGAATGAAACTGAACGCAATGCAACGCAGCAAGACCGTATACTCGTGGTCCACCGCTCACGGCATAGGCAGTGAAATTGACAAGAAGAGCGCGCGAGCGGGGTAGTGGTTACGCTATGCTGCATAGCACGCTTTTCTGTACCTCTCTTCGTTTTAACTTTCTGAGCGTGTTTTTAATCCAAACATATCATATCTATATATTTTTGGAATCAGGAACCGACAAGGAATAAGATGAAAGTGTTTTTAAATTGATTTGGAAAAAAAAAATTTGATAATAATTTTTATATATTTAATTTTCAGAGCTTGTTTTTAATTTGAATATAACATATTTATATGTTTTTGGAATCAGCAAATGATGGAGAATAAGATAAACGTAAATTTGGATCGTTTTATAAATTTTTATTTTTTTTTTACAATTTTCAGATTTTTAATGACCAAAGTCATTAATTAATTTTTAAGCCACCAAGCTGAAATGCAATACCGAACCCCGGGCTTCGTCGAAGATTACTTGACTAAAATTTCAACCAATTTGGTTGAAAAATGAGGGCGTGACAGTGCCGCCTCAACTTTCACGAAAAGCCGGATATGACGTCATCAAAGACATTTATCAAAAAAATGAAAAAAACGTATGGGGATATCAATCCCAGGAACTCTCATGTCAAATTTCATAAAGATCGGTCCAGTAGTTTGGTCTGAATCGCTCTACACGCACGCACACACACACATACACACACACACACATACACCACGACCCTCGTTTCGATTCCCCCTCGATGTTAAAATATTTAGTCAAAACTTGACTAAATATAAAAAGAAGAAGAAAACTTAAAGGGACAACTGTTTACTCTAATCACATAAAACAGCTGAGTAGAATAAAAACATGTAACATTAAAACATTGATACAGTCTTACCACTTATTCCCCCCCCCCCCCCCCCCCATGAGAATTTCATTTCAACTGTCTCTCCCATCCCTTGGAAAAGAAGATTAGGAACAAAATGTTTGCAAACAAGTCTTCAACTGCAAGGTGCAATATATCATAACAATTAAAAAAATATTGAGCAAATTGCAGATTCTTCATGTTCACCTGAAATCCAGTAAGGAAAATGGTTAAAAAAAACACCTTCTTTACCCATTTCATAATCTAAACCCACTTGTTTTATGTACAGTTCTTCCAAATGAATTTTGACCTAACACACTAAATTCCTACAACTACAGACATCAATAACTGTTGAAAAGGTGTGATCGAACAGGCAGCACAACTCCCTGTGCGCTATGGCAAGTCTCAAGTTTGTTCAAACGATTTTTGAAACTGTCGTTTTTGCGTTCGTCTGTCCGTGCACAGCTTGACGTTCAGCACCCGTGTGGCCTGAGACATGGTGAAGTTGAGCTTCATCACCCCATACACTGCAAGTAAAACACACAGAAAGAACATGAACCATCAACATGATGCACTTGACACAGTAGGGCAATACACAAACAGTGAGCAACTTTGAGATACTTTTTTAAATTATGAATTGTTTCCAAACGTAGTGTATTTCTTTTGATGAAAAACAAAGTGCAAATGTTCTGATCTTATCTAAAAATTTTCCTTATTTTCAAACACACACATTTTTTATGCAGTAAGTCTCAAAGCTAATTTGAAACTGAAATTTCAGTTAATATATTCCAAGTACACTGTATCTTCAAAAATCTAATTTTGATTTTTAACCAGAAAATCACCCCAAATGTTTCTTTTTTTGTTGAAAAGAATTAATGAGAAGACACCTCAAAAGAAAGGACACCTTTATCTATTAACTTTATCAAAGTAGGTCTGTCATGACAAGCCTATTGCAGTATACAGATACTTTATGCTGATCTCAAGGGTGTCCTTTCATCACAGGTACTATTGAACAGGTAAAACAAGAAACTCACTTTTCAAAGCATTGATGACAGGCTCCATGTAGGTGCCTGCGTAGGCACTGGTCCCGCCATGAAGGACTTCCCAAGGTCGCACCATTCCGTTGATGATCATGGTGAGGAGGAATGAGGGGCTGCGACCTGAACACTGTGTGAGGACAGACTTAAGCCATTCACTGGGAATTGCGATTCCACAGCCCTCCACCAGCCACTCGTAGCCCTCCGGAAGCGGGTCTGAAGGTTTCAGAATTTTCTAAAAAAGAGAAATTGCAACAATGACAATTTTGGTGGAAAAAATTGTTGCATACGGATGTGTGTGTGTGTGCGCGCGCACATGTGCGTGCAAGCCCCTGTGTGTGATTGTGTTTGTGCGAGCCCCTGTGTGTGTGTGTGTGTGTGTGTGTGTGTGTGTGTGTGAGAGAGAGTGACCACTGTTAAGTACTGCGTGATGATCAATTTATATCCTAGAAAAAGAATATTCTTTAACTTGACGTTAAATTTGACAATTCTGCTTCTTATCATATTTCATCAAAGGTCTGTTTTGAACATGTGGATACAACTTTGAAAGAAATCTTCGCAACAATTGATATTTCTTTATTATTTCAGCCAAATTTATATTCAGATTACTTTTGTACCTACATTTATAGTATTTGTTAAGAATTAAGACAAGGAAAGAAGAGTCTCACATAATTGGAAAAGTCAACTTTGAATCCACAGTAGCGCCCCCGATTTGATTTGTAGTGCTGCAAGACATCTGAAAGCAGAAAAGAAAACATAGAATATCAAACATTATTGTCAAATTGCATTTATAGCTGAAACAACTAAAAATGATAAAAAATCAACTGGAAAAAAGCCAGAACTAGTTGGAATGATCAGAACAGTAAAGTTAACAAGAGTTCCTATAAAATCAAAAATCGGTGATTTAATGATTCCTCAGAAATAAGTTGACAGTTTTAAATTGTTTTTATAATGAATACTAAAATAGAGTTTAAGTTAATTGTTTTATAACAAGAATAAAAATAAAAATGGCAAAGTAATAAAGCAAATGGCTGTCTCTGAGCTGACTCATGAAATATTTGCTTTTATATGAAGAAAAAATACCTGCCCCTGGTCAACTTTTTCACAAAGAACCACACTTGCATTGCAAAGGAGTGTAAAATATCTACCAATTGCATTTAAGTAACTCTTTCCATTTTCTTTAAAAAAAAAGAAGTTACATCATGTACTCACCAGAGACAACTTGAAATGCAAAGCAATGTCTTCAACTGCCAAATTCGCAAGCTACACTGCAACAACTCTTCTGAAATTCTGTTGTCAAATTCTTGGTTTCCAGTAATACGCATAAGAGGAATCATTCCTTGAAATTGAATGTTATTGAATATTGGTGGGTGTGCATGCACATTCCTCCCACAAGTTATGTGCTCACAGGGAGAGGTGAAATATGAATCTACAAAGTTGTGAGAAGTATCCCATCCAGACATGCGTTTTTTGTTTTATACTGTTGTGATAAAATAACCCCTCACAATGCAAAGTATGTGTCTTTGTTCTTCAGTCACACAACAGGATCCACAGATAAAGTCATACACAAAGGTTCACAAAGTCATCATTCTTGTTGACCCAAACATTAGGGCCAGTATCAAATAAAGCTACAGATTCAAGTTTCTATAATTTTGCCAGCTCTAAACGCCGATCTTCTTGGTTGCCATCTCCACAGAATACAGATTTCACACTATTAGTTTTATCAGAATAAAAATGTATGTACACCAAATGGTGACCCCCCCCCCCCACACACACACACAGAGAGACTTTGTTTTTATGTTTATTTGTTTGTTTAGTGATTCATTTGTGTGTTGTTTTTTAAAAGTTTTTTTCAAATTCAATTAAGCAGGTCAGTTTACTGGTGTTTACTGTTCTGAACCGGGCTGTTTTTTCTGATTTGTATTTGATGGTTCAAAAACAAGAGTAAGGTAGATTAAGTAAAAAGAACATACCCCAGCAGAGTAAATTATAACAAACACTTGAGAATATGCTACAATTAACATTAAACAAAATGTGCCTGAACCATTCATTTGAGTTTTTGACAAGTTACCCAAACTGAGACTACATGTAATAGTTATACAACACATACCACCACTTTCATCGTTTGATCTGTTTATTACAAGCCGGTAATATAAAAACTTTTGAATAACACCATATGTGCATCACCACAAAATTCAACAGTTCACCCCAGTCCAATGTCCATAGAAAAAACAACAAAAGTTGGAAGATTGCAGAGAGAGAAAATGAGAGAGAGAATATCCTGAAGGAAAGAGAAAAGCACCATCATGTACATGTATATAATCAGACTTAGCTCATGGTTACATGAAAAGAAACACAATGATATATAATGTATAAAATAAAAATAGTTCCGAAAGATAACACCACCAAGAGGAAATGCAAATCGTTAAATATCTATGTTTTTGTGGTACACTGTCAACAACCAAGGTTTTGTATGGAGCACATGCATAAAAAATAGCAAACTTAAGTACATAGCAATGAACGTTCCACCTTCTTTTACAGCAACCACACTGACAAAGTTTCCCTGAGTATCCCAGCCAGGAATGCGCTGATAAATCAAGCACTGAACTAATCAGACGCTGCTTCCGTTCCAGTTCACCATTCTACTGTTGAAATGCATAGAAACTGTTTTTCTCAACTACTGTATACCAACAGTTGAATACAGTCAACACTCAACTGTACCAACAGTTGTATACTCATTACTTATCTAACTCTTTTCCCCCCAGAGCGCCCAATACCACCCGCTCGAACGCCCATATTCAGATTCCTGAAACATCTGCTGTACACAATGCTACCTATGACATTTATCTGTTCCTTTCTACTACAGTGGTACCTGCGATGAGAGGACACCTGCTGTACACAATGCTACCTATGAGTATATCTGTTCCTTTCTACTACAGTGGTACCTGCGACGAGAGGACACCCATGGGACCAGTTAAAATTGTCTCTACATAGCATGTGGCCTGTCATGACAGGTATATTTTGGTCAAGATAATAGGTAAATGGACTCCAGAAGGTGTCGTTTTGTGGGAAGTGTCCACTCATCAGAGGGGCCTTCATAACGGAGGTACCACTGTCGCTGCCTGCGATGTTTGAGCATAAATTTATAATTTTGAAAAACTTGCATTTGTTACTTTGTGATGATTTTTTCAAGTTTGAAATTGACGGCATACTTTCCATGCATTGAAGGTAAATGGGCAAATACCAACAGTTGCAAAACTGTTAACTTTCTAACGGAAATAATATTCCTCTGCTGAAAATGTCATGAACAATGTATTTCATACCCCAGTTTCAGTGAACGAACGAATACATTCCGACCCAAACAGAGACTGTAACAACACTCTAGCCCAAAACTAATAGTAAAAATACTTGCAGTAAGCGCAAACACTCTAACTTTTGACATTTTTCTATATGAGCCAGTTAACAGAATATCAGCAGTGTAGATTTTATACGCACAATCTCATAAACCCAATGTTTAAGCTATCCAATGGAAAATGTGGTAACCCTGTATGCGTTTTATAATATACATGAATAATAAATAGAAATAAATTCACATTCTCACAATAAAAAACAAAAAGAGTAAAAGTAAAACTTAGATGAGAAAATCTCTGTCAAACAAGGTTTTACTCACCCATACTTTCTTCCCCCCCCCCCCCCCCCCCCCCACACACACACACTCCATCAAGCCCGTTTGCAATGTGGCACTAACATGATCAAGCTAGTCCAGTTATCAACACTTCCCATGTCAGTCAACTTCATTTTCTTGCTGGAGGATGATAAATCTTTGAATATGAATATTCAAACCCTTAAAAAAGAACTCTCAATGTAAAATCAACGCTGTGTATTGCTGATACCGGCACCACAGCAGTCCATGAACGGTAACAACATAGTAAGTCCCGGTTTTGTTTGAACATAATACTGCAATGCTAATTGTTAAAAGTAAAATTACAAATCAGAACTAAGGATTTATCACACAAGCAGACTCTGGGAAGAGCTGGTTCAAGATTGAAAAGAAGTCACTGTTTAGCTTTAACAAACCAAATAATAACTGTATCATGATATAAGCACATGCTGCTGGCCATGCTATAAGAAACAAGTTGCGTAAGGCGAAATTACTAAATTTAGTCAAGCTGTCGAACTCACGGGATGAAACTGAACGCACTGTATTTTTTCACCAAGACAGTACAGCTTCGTCAATCCCCGCTTGAAGGAAATCGCTCACCTCCCACGTGCAAAACGTAGTGATATTGACACGCCAGATTAGCGCGGTAGCGTATTGTGCTAAGCAGAAAAGCGCGCTTTTCTGTATTCTTGTTAACTTTCTGAGCTTGTTTTGAATACAACATATCATATCTATATGTTTTTTGAATCAGGAAATGATAAAGAATAAGATGAAATCATTTTTGGATCGATTTCTTAAATTTTAATCGTAAGATTAATTAATCTATTTTCGTTAATTGTGATCACATTTTAAGAGTAAACATGACATATGTAATATTTTTAGATTCAGAATGTGATGAAGAATACGATGCAATCAATTTTAAATCTGTTTGCAAAAAATCGATTTTAATGACAACTTTAATGAGCAAACTCATTAATTAATTTTTAAGCCTTCAAGCTGAAATGCAATACTAAAGTCCGGGCTTCGTTGAAGATTACTTCACCAAAATTTCAACCAATTTGGTTGAAAAATGAGAGCGTGACAGTGCCGCCTCAACTTACACGAAAAGCCGGATATGACGTCATCAAAGACATTTATCCAAAAAATGAAAAAATGTCTGGAGATACCATACTCAGGATCTCTCATGTCAAGTTTCATGAAGATCGGTCCAGTAGTTTTCTCTGAATTGCTCTACACACACACACACACACACATACACCACACCCTCGTCTCGATTCCCCCCTCTACGTTAAAACATTTAGTCAAAACTTGACTAAATGTAACAAAGGGAATTAAGCGCTCTCAATTCAATGTACAGACAACAATAAGACTATCCAAGAATTATGTGGAACCAGTTTCCTGGCAACCAGAATAAAACTGAAATGCACAAACAACTGTCACCCCCAAAGTTTAAAAAAAATCACCAACCACATTATCTCTCTGTAATGCTGGCCCATGAGTTCAACTTAGTTCATGCTAAGTTCATCCAATTCCAAACGACTAGGCTATGCCGGGCTCATGTCCACACCAGCACAGTTGTGGCTGTCTGAAGCTTATGACCAGCAGTCAGCATGCTCTTTGGCATCCCATGTACAGAGGCACATGTTCTTCATGGCCAGTTGGTGGGTTATTCTTTTTCAACGTCCCTTCAACCGATATGGCTATGTGGGACTGCTTTATTGCCAGCAGTCAACATGGTCTTTTACCTCCCTTATAAAGGCTCATAGTATATTCTTCATGGCAAGTTGGTGGGTTATTGTTTTACATTTAATCAAGTTTTGTTTTAACGTTCCTTCAACCGATACGGCTAGTTGGAACTGCTTTGTGGCCAGCATTCGGCATACTGTTTGACATCTCCGATACACAGACTCATGTTGGTGTACACCTTGCTCAGCTTAACATCCTCACACAGCTCGCGAATGAAGCCATGGTTTTTGCACAGGCTGATCTCCATAGCTATATACCAAGGCACAGGCAACTGGCTACCCTGCGACCACAGCGGGTTGGGTTTCTGCAGGAACGGCACTGTATCTGAAGGATTTGATGAAGTTCGTTCTCTCTTAGACAAGTAAAGTCTGAGGGCGTTGACAGGGCAGAAGGGGCCGCCTGTGGCGTTCATGCGACGACGCACCAGGATATGCTTGACGTCAAACCTGAGGTGGGATGCTGCCGCCACCTGGTCCCTGTCCAGCATCACATACTCACTGTCATCGTCATCGTTAATGAAAACAAAAATTTCTGGCCACATGTCCCGGGGTGAGAAGCGGCGAGCGCCAAAGTGAATCTGCAGTTCAAACCACACCTTCCTCAACAAGGACAGGGGGTTGTCTGTTCCCAGGGCATTGTGGCCGCGTAAGAAAGTGCAGTCTGCTTTAGTCAGCATCAGGGTGGGTCTGGCTGGCTGTTTAGACAGCATCTCTGTATACACCTTGTTCGACCTCTGAAGGACTGGATTTATTGCAGTTGGTGCAATCTTGAGGAGGCTCGAAAGGTATCTCATCAGTCCCGACCGCACTCGCTTCATGACGTGCTCTTTAAGAGGTGTGCCATCTCTCTTGCGCACCTCTCGGTAAAAGGAGCAGAGCAAATTGTCAAGCTGCGGCATTGACAATGCACTGACTGCTGCCAGTGTCATTGACTTGCCAGTCAACCAGTCTGCAAAGCAAACATCAGTGCTGTCAGTATGATGCAGAGAGCTGCTAAATCAACAGCTTGGCACAACATGTCCTCACAGGTTTAAAAAAGCAAGATCCCTGAACAGTTTTTAAAAGGAGCAAAAATCACACATGGGAACACGAACATGTAAATTAATCTGAAAACGACATTGGAGGTCAAAATAGTTAACGTATTCTAGGTCTGATTCTCAAGATCTGCTCTATGATTAAACCCTTAGAGCTAAGAAATAAGTCTGATTTCAGCTAAAAGTCTGAAGATTCTCATGTGTGAAAAATACAAAGTGAGATGAGTTACACTTTCGTGTCCTGGATTATTACAGTTACCCTTTGAAGGCCACAAGATCCTTTCTTCTTCTTCTGTGTTCCCAAAGATTCCTTCTGAGAAATATATTGAGAAAACAGACAAAAAGGCATGCTGGTCAAAGTAATATGTTAAGAACAAAAGGACAACAAAGATGTTCAGCTCAGCTTCAAGTCTCATATTTCTCACAGAACTTAACTGAAATGACTGAAATCTTACATGACCCAAGTGTGTCATTGATTTATCTTGTGGAAAATGCTATGCACTACAAATATTAAGACTTTTGCAGGTTCACATTAAACCCTAGTCAGTGCAATGGAAGCAGCTTCCAAATCAAGGAAAGTGGTATTACCTTGAAAGAGCTGAGAGGCCTCTAGCATCTTCTGATCACATGCACTGCTATCCGACTGTGCAGGATAAGTTCCTGAAAAATGCAAACCGCCAAAGTTATACCAGTATATTTGTCCAGAAACTGGCAGCTGGACCTATTTCTTCACTAATCTCTCAGAAATCTGTCTGTGGTAGTGCATCACAAGCACATGCAGTAGGATTTTCTTTGCATCTCCTTTTAGTGGGGCTGGGCCGCTATTGCGCGAATCTAACCCTAACCCAACCCTAATCCTAACCCTAACCCTAAAGATTCGCGCAATAGCGGGCCGACCCCCTTTTAGTATCCCCCCGGAGTGCCACCAACATTATTAAGAAATTCAACACTGAACAGCAGCAGCTTCTGTGATAAAATACAGAAGGAAAAGATGATCAAATGCAAGTTAGATATGAAGTTAAAAACCTGCTGTACAATGTTTCTGTCAGTACAGGCCGAGGAAGACTGATGTGGATATTTCACATGGAAATTGTGTCACAACAGTTAAAACCGTTGTCTAGTCTTGAGATTGTCAACTGTGATAACATCCCATTGGACAACCATCCATGACCAAAGCTCAAGCAGATGCAGTTTAATATAGACAATCGTATGCCATCACAACAGAATACTGAATATACTTTTCATTACTGTACTGTTTTTTAATTTTTTTTACGTGCAATGGCGATAAGAAGGGGCTAGGAAATGAATACCATCTCTGAGCCATGGCCCATCCCATAACGCTCTGACCTGTGTATGTCCTGGCCTCGGCTCTCACCTTTGACCTGAGGAACACAAGTCCAGCGCTCTTGTACCAAGTGTCGCTACCTAACCAATCTAAGTAAAGCAGGTTACATCGAGGGCCTGACCAAAGCTTGCTGCAGTCCCCAGGATCATCAGATTCACTCAAAATGTAAATATAACCAAAGCAAAGTCACCAGTACAGCTCTCTCCCACCTCCTTCTTGGAGCTTATCATCAGTTCTTCTGTGGATCAAGACGTCGTATGTGTGCATGTGTGTTTGTGGGGGTGTGGTGGTAGGGGGTGTCTTAAACTTAGGGAGTCTTAAATTATCACTGTATTATGTTGTTTTTTCTGCCTGCTAACATGCCTTCTACATACATGTTCCAATGATTATATGTATTTCTGTGTATGGTCTGTTCTTTTAAGTTTATGGTGTACATTGAGTGGTGAGATTTGCTTGTTTGGGGCTCAACAGTCTCGTGCTTTTGTTTTAATGACTGAAATATTTTCATGAGTTAATATTGTTCTTGAGTAATGAGAACAACATTTCAAACAAAGTAAATTATGTATGTTCTTTTGTGGTCTCCACGTTGATCAGACAATCCTTTGTCTGGTGGCAGACACAGGCTGGGAATGTTAGGGCAGTCTTGCCTCTCACTTCAGCAAGTACGCATGAGGCAAGGGCATGGGCCTCCTCTTTGGCGATCCTCCGGTCTGGCCGTTTGGCCGAAGTACTGGAGTCGGCCTACTGACGGTCTGAGGTCGTTTCAATCAGAGACGTCTCCTCCTGTACTGGGTGGCCGAGTGGTAACGCACTTGCGCTCGGAAGCGAGAGGTTGCGAGTTCGACCCTGGGTCAGGGCGTTAGCAATTTTCTCCCCCCTTTCCTAACCTTGGTGGTGGGTTCAAGTGCTAGTCTTTCGGATGAGACGAAAAATCGAGGTCCCTTCGTGTACACTACATTGGGATGTGCACGTTAAAGATCCCACGATTGACAAAAGGGTCTTTCCTGGCAAAATTGTATAGGCATAGATAAAAATATCCACCAAAATACCCGTGTGACTTGGAATAATAGGCCGTGAAAAGTAGGATATGCGCCGAAATGGCTGCGATCTGCTGGCCGATGTGAATGCGTGATGTATTGTGTAACAAAAATTCCATCTCACACGGCATAAATAAATCCCTGCGCCTTGAATATGTGCGCGATATAAATTGCATAAAATAAAAACAAAAAATAAATCCCTGCGCTTAGAACTGTACCCACGGAATACGCGCGATTAGCCTCATATTGATTGATTGATTGAAATGTGCCTTCTATGTGAAATAAGCACATACGTGTGCACGTGCACACACACACACACGCACGCACACACACACACACACACACACACACACACACACACACACATACAGTGAATGAGGGGGAGAGGGACAGAGATAGAACGAGTGTAAGACAGGAAGTGAGAAGTTGAGGGAGAAAAACTGAAAACAAGACTTATAAACTGACAAAACAAGGACAAATCATATGAACAGTATATTTAGTCATGAGCTTCATCCACTTTGGAACATTAACACTATTAAAACACAAAGTCACAAATAAAGTACCAGCAATGTAACATAGTGTTACATGACATTTTATGAATGAGAGGCTGTCTTTGACTTGGAATGTGTAAACAACTTGCATGAAAGTCAGTTTTTCAGGAAAATATGGTCATATAAATGACAGTGACCATCCCCTCGGGTTGGTATGCACTTTTTATTGTGCTATTAGTTGCACACTGATAGTTCATCATCTTGGCACTGACAATTTTAATCCAGATAGATTCAGTGAATCGAGTTTATCTATCATCCTACTTTTTGTGCTCAATGTATTTTAGTTGCTGTATTCTAGCCTTCTCTTGGTGGTCAAAAGAAGTAGGAGAAGAGGAGGAACTTAGTCATCCGCAGAACTGGCTTCACCCCTATCACCAAGCCTTGGCCCTTGCCTGGCAGCTTTCAAGCCACACAGTTTCATGTGATGTTTTAGACTGCTCTTGTAGGCAAACTTGCGGGGACAGTTTGGACACTCGAAGGCCTTGACATTGAAGTGCATGTTCATGTGACCTTCATAGTGGCTCTTCATGACGAAACCCTGGCCACAGACTGCACAGCGGAAGTTGGGGTTGTCTCCGTGCACTTTACTAATGTGGCCCTTCAGCCCGTGACTGGTCTTGAAGAGAGCGCTGCACCACTGACAGCTATACAGGTTGACCAGTCTGCCATAGGGGTCTGCACTTATGCTGGCAGCCTTAAGCTTGAGGGTGTGGGACAGACTGCGGCTATGTTGCTGGACTCCTGCTGTTGACATCCCTTCCATGGACTGTCCCTGAACCAGTGCTCCTCCACAAGACAAGGCACTACCTTGATGCACTACTCCAGGAAACGCCCCCCGGTTGCTTTCCAGTGACATCATGTGCTGCAAAGAGGTTCTCATGCCGCGCCCTTGATGACCACCGCCTACAAGGTTGTGAACAAGAAGGAGAAGAGTCAAAAGCCGAAATGAGAATGGGTCTTGGGAAACTTTTGAACGAAACAAGTACTTTGTCCTAAAATACTATCGGGACCTGTGTCACTGCTAAGATTTACACGCTTGCTTGACCAAAATCTCCATGCATGTGATGATTCAAAGTTTGTACTTAAAACGATGTGTGTGTGTGTGTGTGTGTGAGTGTTTTATTGACTAATTTACTGCCTGATAGACCAACAAAGCAAAAGTTTCTTCCAAACCAATCCAAATTGTGCAACAACAGACACAGCTTTATGTTAAACTGATGCAGACTTTTAGATACAAACAGACTTTTAAAACAGAGAATCTCAGGAAGTCAGCACAGAACAGAATGATATACCAAAACTCAAATCCAGTCACAGGTTGTCCAGTTACCCAGAAATCACACACAGTTCTCAGCTATTATACCCTAATTTCACATTCGAATGTGTCCTGGACAATTAAGAAGCAATCCCAATGGTCAACAAAAAACAGCAGTTACCTAAGTACTAAGTATGTCAGATGAACTCACATAGTATACTTGAGCCAATGTCACATGAAATGATTTCACATCCAACTTCAGAATGAAGCCCGCAGCGAGCTTAGTATTATGAACTTTCACAACAGTCCAACCTTATTGAGGCTGCTGGCGTCACATTCATTCCAAAAAGAAGCCCCAGTCATTTTCACTGTACAAATATGCAAGCTTGTTTTTTGATAATCAATGTTCACATAAAAGTGTACCAAATATACAGGAGAAATGTCAGTTCAGTTCTTGCTAAGTTGCATCTTGAGCACTTTTCTGTTGTATTTCCGCTACCGAGACCTACTCAGGGTTTCTTTACCACACAGAAAACGTCAGAATTCAGTTTTGAAAAGGAAACTGACTGGAAGACGCCTTTCCTAGGGCAGCCCTAGAGCAGCCCTGCACTTCTTTCGATGCTTATACAGATCGCTTTTGTATGTGAATTTACTGGGGCAATGCTGGCAATGGAAGCCTTTGACCTTGTTGTGGCTGTTCATGTGGCCAGTAAAGTGGTCTCTGAACGTGAAAATCTTGCCACAAATCTGGCAACGAAAACGAGGATTGTCCATGTGGCGTTCTCGCATATGTCGTGTCAGGTCATAAGAGTAAGTGTACCTGGCGCTGCACTTCTGGCAGCTCCAGGACTTGTTCTGCGGCTCAAATGAAGAGGTGCCGACATCTGGTCTTTCACCAGTGTATGAAGTATGGGGGTGGCAATTTGTTGAATGTGACTGTTGACTGCCTGTTTTCAAAGGAGTAGACAGGGACTCGCGACAAAAGGCTGAATGATATCTGCTGGCATGTGCTGATGTCGGCATTTCGCGTGGGTTTCCCAGTGGCCCAAAGGTGTCGCTCTCTGGAAACCCAGGGAGAGGAATCAGTTACTAGAGTGCCAGGTCATAAGATCTGCTAACATGTGTTTCTGTACATGTGATGTATAAATGTTCACTTCCAAAAGGATTTTCTGTGCAAAGAAGGATAGAGCATGTTCTGGGTTGAGTCTGTATGAGTGTGTTCACACCCACACTTGAAACATGTGATAGTCACAAAGAAAGAGAGAGAGAGAGAGAGAGAGAGAGAGAGAGAGAGAGAGAGAGAGAGAGAGTCAACATAAAATCTTTTTCTCAAGTTCTGATGCCATTTTAGCATATCTTCAAACAGATTTTATTTGGTAAATTAAAACAGATTTTATTTGGTACATTTTCTGCATACTTGTTACAATTGTGACAAAAGACATGCTTCTTGTGTCCGATGCCTTATCAATCAAGGAGACTAATACTTCAAAAATCTTTGTAGATGCAACTTACAAGTGATTACTCTTTCTTTCTTTCTTTGTTTGGTGTTTAACGTCGTTTTCAACCACGAAGGTTATATCGCGACGGGGAAAGGGGGGAGATGGGATAGAGCCACTTGTCAATTGTTTTTTGTTCACAAAAGCACTAATGAAAAATTTGCTCCAGGGGCTTGCAACGTAGTACAATGTATTACCTTACTGGGAGAATGCAAGTTTCCAGTACAAAGGACTTAACATTTCTTACATACTGCTTGACTAAAAATCTTTACAAAAATTGACTATATTCTATACAAGAAACACTTAACAATGGTAAAAAGATAAAGAGAATCCGTTAGTCGCCTCTTACTACATGCTGGGGAGCATCGGGTAAATTCTTCCCCCTAACCCGCGGGGGGTAAGTGATTACTCGAAGTCTTAGACCAATCTTGTCACTAACGCACATTCCGTGCGCTTGTCATGTATAAGTGGATTTTCACACAACATAAAAACCAAAAACTCAAGACCTCATTGAGTGAAATGTATCTGATGCCAGAATAATTAAATGCTCTGATTATGTCCAGAATTCAGCTCGCAAAACAGATGCAAAACTGTACACAACCATCATTTCCACCAAGAAAACATTTCCACATCGCTCTCTTCATCACAAACCAAGTGAAATAGACTAACATTTAGTATGGAGGGTCGGGTCTAAGGCAATGTTCCCTATTTCTTCATTCACAGATTTACCAACCTATGCTTGCTATTTGTGGATTCATATCATTTTATATTCATGAGAGAGAGACCCTTGCACATTTTTTCCTATGCCTGGAAAGATCACTCTTGTAGAAGTATCGTTTAGCGCACTGTGGGCACTCATAATTCTTGACACCACTGTGGGAACTCATGTGACCCGTGTAATGAGACCACGACATGAGACCGATTCCACAGATCTCACAGCGGTAAGCTGGGCTGTTGATGTGTCGCTGTCGCACATGTCGCGTTATTCCACTCAGTGACTTCACCACCTGGTTACACACTGTACAGTTCCACGCTTTGCCCAACTCTGTGTCCACTCTTTGAATGAAAGTGGTTGTAGCTGAAGGGTCGTGAAACTGCTCACAGCTTCCCCGGGTTTTCAACACAGGGTGTTGTTCTTCTGTGCTGAATGTGCTACTCCTGCTGGTAACAAGGCTGGCTGACTGCTGTGCTGCATTCCATGAAGGCGAAAAGTGCTTGTCAACAGCGGCCATGCCTGCAGCATTGGACAGGAACGTTATGGTTTTACCTAGTCATCATCTTTATCTTCATTATATCTTCAAGTAAAAAGGTGTAAAGAATGAACCTCTCAATTTGTTTAATATATTTTCATTCGCACACACACTAATTACAAGGCAAACAATACACACGATAAGCTAGCCGTCAAGTGAGGGTAATGAGTGGAAAGAGATTACTGATCAGCAGACAGATGGCTATTCCGAAGTGTTGGTGTCTGTTCCGTAAAACCTTCTGTTACGAGCCAGTCATGGACTCCCCAGCACTGATTTTCACCCTACCCCAAGCTGCATATGCAAATGAACTAAAAGACAGGGCATCAGAAAAGCGAACGAGATATTGTAACTGCCAACTACAACTAACTCCTGTCTCAACTTGCAGTATTTGCCATTCCAGAGCCAGTGCATTTCTTCTTGTGGCGATACAGATCCCCTCGGTACGTGTACCTCTGTGGACAGTGGGGGCACTGGAAGCCCTGCACCCCAGTGTGCATGTTCATGTGACCCGTGAAATGTTCCCTCGTCATGAAGCCATGTCCGCACTGCCTGCACCGAAACTTGGGATCATCCATGTGCAACTTGCGCACATGTCGGTGCAAGCCAGTTTTGGTTCTAAACCAGCGCTGGCAGGCCCTGCATGCCCACATCAAACTGCAACTATCCTGTGCTTCCACTCTCACCACGAACTCCTCCAATGTTTTATTCTCCCTGGTGCACAGTTGTCCCTGAACAAAGTGAGGCTGCGCTGGGGCAAGGTGGAGCGACTCAGAACAGCCAGCCCCTGGACAGAAAGAGGGCAGTGACTCAAATGCCCTACCATATACTCCATCACAACACATCATCAAAAGCACAAACTGAACCCTTTGGCTTTGTTCTTCAGAAAAAAACCATACTTAGGTTTCCAAATAAAGACAAAAAGAACAAACACATTTGCTTGCAAGTCAAGAATTGTCTTATACTGCAGTCAATACCAAGAACTGTTTCACAGTCACACAGTGTAACGAACACAAGACTATAAAGGAGCCGCAAATAATAAATATGCACAGATTACACACATCAATCTTTTAGCACAGGGACTTCTCCAACAGAGCAGAGACAAGGACGTCTGGTTTCAGCAGCTGTCAAGATCAACCCACCAGCCATCTGCTGCTTTTCAGGCATTTTGACTTCCGTGAACATGCCACTTTTTCACATGGTTATACAGAGCTGGCTTGAAAGTGAACTTTTTGGGGCAGAACGGGCACGGAAAGTTCTTGACATTGCTGTGCTGGCTCATGTGGCCAATGAAGTGGTCCTTGTACATAAACCCCTTGCTGCACACCTCACAGCGGTATGTGGGCTTGTCTGTGTGATGCTGCCTCATGTGTCTGCGCAGGCTGCCAGCGTGTCTGTAGCTCGTATTGCATTTCTGGCATCTAAAATCAACCCCGCTTGGCCACTCCTCATAGGTTCCTGCAAAATGGACAAAGCCTGTAGTCTAGTGATCCTCGTACTGACTGACTGCTAGTAAGAACCCGTCTACATGCAATATGTACAGCTAAAAGTTTGTCCATCCAGAGCCAGCACTCTGGGAAATATTTTGAGATTTTCATGTGTTCCATACAGTGAGCTCGACTTAAAAATGACAATAAATCTCAACATGCAAGCCAAAAACACCACCTAGAAGCTTTCTCTTCCAAGAAACAGAATTTTGTGTCTTCCTTTCACATATGTTAGATTATATTAACTTAATGCAACAAGCCTATTATGCTCTGTAACTCAGGGGCGGATCCAGGAGGGTTTCCGGAAACCCCCACCTAGCCTAAAATAATAAATTAAAAAAATTGAAAATAAAGAAAAACTGATGCTCAGATTGCTCCATTTTCCTTGATTTTCATCAAAATGTTCCCTAAAAGAAGTCTGGAAACCCCCCCTTGAAAAGGATATGATCCGCCCCTGTAACTTACAGGTCAAGCTGTTGCTACTCATAATCAGGAAAAAAGAAAGATGTGCATCCATCTGCATCAGCAGACTTGAAACTTAGCATGTTCATTATATACAGAACTAGCCTTTTCCTTTAAAAATACACTGCCAATTACATCTGGCACCAAAGCGTCCAATGAACGTGCTTGCATGTCTCCCTTTCTGTCTTGCAGCCCATACAGCTGCAAGAATATCAACAAGTTCTTTAGGAAAAAAAACATTCAATTCACAACTGACAACAGGCATCCACAAGGATGTTAAACCTGCTCTGTTCGACAAGTTCTCAGCCTACCTGAATCCAACTGGACCCTTCCAACTTCAACCCAGGTAAGTTAAGGAATGTTGACAGAAATCTCTAAACTTACTTGGTACAGTAATAATACTTTTTTCAACCTGAGTTCAAATCATATATTACTACTCCATCAATTTGACATGGTTTGCTCTTGGGAAAAGGGACTTATACGTTTGCAGTTTCAATAACCATACCAGCAGGACTTCAATCGCAACAAATGACTAAAAGTACTGAGCTTACTTCTGAAACAAAAAGTCTCTCCTAATGTAAGGTATAAAACTAGTTTAGGCTGTCTGTTTCAAGGAACCTGAAACATTGAACGTCTCCAAGAACTATTCATTTGCAATCCGACTACATACATCCCATGTCAGTGGCTCCTCTCTCTCTCCCTCTGTGACTATCTCTCTCTCTCTCACACACAAGCTAGAGAGAGAGAGAGAGAGAGAGAGAGAGAGAGAGAGAGAGAGAGAGAGAGAGAGAGAGAGAGAGAGAGAGAGAGAGAGAGAGAGGCACAAGAAGTATCACAATCAAAATAAGGTCCAACTATTTTCAAAATTTATTTGCAATGAAAGTGAATCATAAGGGTATTAACAATTATGTCCTTTTAAAGAAGTTCACTTCATTTTATCGGCATAAAATTCTATAATGTTCAACAACAACCTTTGATCAGACATATCACATTAAATAGCAAAATTCTGTGCTCTGTGTAAAAACTTTCTTTTCTTTCTTTCTTTCTTTGGTGTTTAACGTCGTTTTCAACCACGAAGGTTATATCGCGACGGGGAAAGGGGGGAGATGGGATAGAGCCACTTGTCAATTGTTTCTTGTTCACAAAAGCACTAATCAAAAATTTGCTCCAGGGGCTTGCAACGTAGTACAATATATTACCTTACTGGGAGAATGCAAGTTTCCAGTACAAAGGACTTAACATTTCTTACATACTGCTTGACTAAAATCTTTACAAAAATTGACTATATTCTATACAAGAAACACTTAACAAGGGTAAAAGGAGAAACAGAATCCGTTAGTCGCCTCTTACGACATGCTGGGGAGCATCGGGTAAATTCTTCCCCCTAACCCGCGGGGGGGTAGGGGTAAGATAAGATAAACCACGCAAAAATAAATTCTTTCAAAATTCCTCGGTCTTTACGGAGGGCACCTAGGATTTTCTCAAGTGGTGAGTGTTTAAATGAAAGGGTGTTTGTACTGTGTGTAAAAGCCTGACAGTATCTGTGATGGTTTACGGGAGGCTTACTGTGCCTTTAAAGCATATCATTAACAATGAAACAAAACTGTACAGACCTCAGTTCGAGTTAGACTTCTAAATATGTATCTAAATCTCACATTTCTTTGACAGTTCAAGCCCACCAGGTAGACACTGCTGCTTTGAAGGCAGAAACCTGAGACAGGGGTCAAATGGGAAGACGCCTCTAAGGCTACGGTCCCTGTCACTGACAACCAGCTGAACTTACTTCCTTCAGACTGACTAAACGTTGTCCTCAAACGGGGGAGAAGCTTGTTCCTTCGCAGTGTTTTCTTGGTGTGACCCAAAACTTTCCTCTGAGCTTACCACAGTGTCCTCGGGTGAAGGGTCAACTGCCAGCTCAGCAGAACTACCGTGACATTTCTTGCGATGATTGTACATGTCACCTTTGTAGATGAACTTCTTGGGGCAGTGAGTACACTGGAAGGTGGCTTTGTTGAAGTGCTTGTTCAAGTGGCCCACATAGTGGTCTTTGTACATGAAGCCCATGCTGCAGATCTGACATCGAAACACTGGTTGATCCATGTGAAACAACTTGATGTGACGCTTCAGGCTTCCTTTGTGCTTGTAAGGAGGTACAGCACAATACCTACATTTGAACTCTCCCTGATTCCCGGTGTTGGCTTCCTCCATGGAATCGTCAGTGGGACTTCTTGCTTCAAACTTCATGCTGCCATCTTGACTCGTGGAATTTATTTCAGATGCTGACAAGTGTCTTGAAGTTGATACCATGACATTTCTGGTCAAGTCTATTGCAGAATCAGAAGACATCTCTGGCCCATGCCAAGGTCTGTAATCTCCGAGAAAATGGCCTGTAGTGGGCAAAAAGGAAACGGTTTACTGCCTACTCTCTTTTTTTATCAACCATTAAAGTGTTAAAGTGTGTAGCTCACTGTAGGTAAGGAAACAATATGCTACGATCAAGGTATCACCCACGAGTTCTTGTGCGACACCTGATAAGAATCATCATGTTAAGGCATTTGTTAGTAAAAATTGAGGGGTTTTCTGCGATGTACATTGTGATAATCTTAAAATGCTTTGTTTGTTAGCATGAAAGAAAGGCAGGATAAAAGTGTTTATGCTTTTGATATTTCTCAGAAAAGTGAAAGATTCCTGAAATGTCTATCAAGAATGTTTGCGTGCTTGCTTATTATATTCACAAAGAGTAAGCTGCTAATCTTAAGAAACACATTAGTAATGTAATGGTGGATCACTGTGCATAAAACTTGAAGATAGCATAATGGTTGTCAAAGAGAGATGGGAAGGATTCAAAAGACAGAAAGAAAACGAAGGAGGAAGGAACAGACAGAGATAGAGGATAGGAAAGGAGTCTCAAAGACATTTACTTATTTTTTATGTCTGTATTTCTGGGTTGGGGGGGGGGGGGGGGGGGTGGACAACCAACCAGGGTGTTAGAATTATTGCTTAAACCTGCACATTCAGGTTGCTAATGTACCAAAGCTGTATTGATCATTTACACTACATCATTTCCACATTGTATAATCCCCCCTTTTTTGTTCACACATACAGAAAGAACAACCATTGCTGCATGTAAAGCGACTTGTGTGATAGACAATGCTTGGAGATCTCAAACTCTCATCAGTCTCAGCTGATTTCTTTATGAACACGGTTGTATCTTCCCTGATTTTATCAGAGGTACATGTAACTATAATAATCAAACCGCCCAAACTTATCAAAAGCTTTCTCCACCATGGTCAGTGACCTACTTCCAAACCATCTGCTGTGCATGTAGTAGCTGTAGAGTCAATCAAATTGTTTCACCAGTTCAGAGCAGCTCCTTTCAAAAGGGATGTCTCTCATAACTTGATAGAAGAGGGCACTTATTCATCATCTCCAATGTCTTTTGGGATTTCCTCCAACGAAACAACTAATGAACTAGACACATATCAACCAAACAATGATACTTGCATTCATCCATCACATCACACAAGCACTTCACACACACACACCTAAATTAAAGTGCAGTTGAAAGGAACTCACAGCTACCCTTTAGGGCATAAGCACAAGAGCCTGTATTCTAAACAGGAAAACTCCCAGTTTAGAGTTACAGATACATGTATTTGCCAAATTTACTTGGTGCTAAATGCTTTTTGTGGGTTTTGTACAGGTGATCTTGTGTTTACTTTCTTTACTTTATTTGGTGTTTAACGTCGTTTTCAACCATTCAAGGTTATATCGCGACGGGGAAAGGGGGGAGATGGGATAGAGCCACTTGTCAATTGTTTCTTGTTCACAAAAGCACTAATCAAAAATTTGCTCCAGGGGCTTGCAACGTAGTACAATATATTACCTTATTGGGAGAATGCAAGTTTCCAGTACAAAGGACTTAACATTTCTTACATACTGCTTGACTAAAATCTTTACAAAAATTGACTATATTCTATACAAGAAACACTTAACAAGGGTAAAAGGAGAAACAGAATCCGTTAGTCGCCTCTTACGACATGCTGGGGAGCATCGGGTAAATTCTTCCCCCTAACCCGCAGGGGGGGTGGTGGTGGACCTTGTGTTGCTATGCTGAAACTGACTGTGTGATTTATTCTATATGGTACCGAACCTTGATTACACAGACACTTTTTGAATTAATTCAACCAAGAAAATTAACAAAGCAAGCGTTAACAAAACAAAGTACATTGTAATGTATAACCAAAGTGAACTCAAAGTGAATCAGTCAATTTGAAAGATGTCTGCACATTCTTCTGTGCTTGTACATATCTCCTTTGTAAAAGAATCTCTTTGGGCAGTTGTGACAGTGGAATGGCTGTACATTGTTGTGACGGTTCATATGTCCTGCGTAGTGTTCTTTGCACATGAAGCCTGCACCACACAGCTGACAGCGATAGGATGGTTGGTCTATATGCCGGAGCCTCATGTGGCGTCGCAGGGACATGGCATGCCTGTACTTCATGTGGCACTCGCGACACTCAAACGCTTGTGACCCGGGTGGATTTGAAAAGCTTGTAAACCGGTGTCCATGCTGCTCACTGAAGCCTAAAGGGGTAAAGTCAGGAACTTGTGTCAGGATCTCTGAGTGTATCCAACCTGTTGGAAAGAGGACAGCGTGATATTTCCGTCAGTTACGAAAGGAGATGTTTGACAAGAGTTGGCATTGTAGTAATTTTGATGGAGTGTCTATGAGCTTGTGTTTGAGTACAACTATGCTCCCACTTTCAAATGAAGTGATACACATGCATGCAGCAGCAACCATCATCACAAGGACAACACTTCCCAATCACCCATCCTGAATGTATCAGCCATGTCAAACAAACGATTTTATCATTATCATCAGGAACCCAAATTACAGAAAGAATCGGAACATCTTACAGACAATCATGAAGATCTCTGCATCTTCTAATTAGGAAAAAAACCCTGCTGTTCAACCTCAACAGAGCCCATCAACACCCCCCCCCCCCCCCCCCCCCCCCCATCCACCAACACTACAGTTCAAGTGTAAGGAATTGAAGTGAATCTCACTCCACCAATATGAAGTTGGATGAAGCTCTGATGTCAGAGATGGCATCATGCTCATCTGGCAACATATCCCTGCATCAGGTGTAAAATAGAAGGCTGTAAAACTAAAAGGTTCCATCCTTGTCATGGTTATAAAGCCAACGCTCATCTACATCGCTAATCAGTTCTCGAAACCCAAGCAAATTTTTCTAGACACTTCTTAACTCAACTGGTGTGGAGTCTGGACATGCAATGGCAAGCATGCGGTTGCATTTCAGGAACAGTCTCTCATATGAGCTCGCAGACTAGTCTTGTGTGCAAAGGCTTTAGGGCACTTAGGACAGCAAAAAGCTTTCACATTATTATGCATGTTCATGTGTCCTTCATACTGGTCTCTCATGGTGAAGCCATGGTCGCATAAGTGACATCTGAATCTGGGGTTGTCAAAGTGTTGCTTGCCCATGTGTAACTTTAACCCCCACTGTGTCTTGTAGCTCAAATTGCAAACACTACAGTTCCACTTTGTTCTTCTTTCAGCGGAAGCCACTGTATTTTGCACATGGGAACCCCTGAATGAGGAGTTGGAGAAAGAAGCAAAAGAGTGATCGCTACTACAAGACTTGTGGTCTTCAGTAGCCGGTGGGAGATATTTCAGCATGTCAGCAGGCTGGACAACTCCCGATATAGGCTGTAGCTGAACTTGCAGTCCTGACCTTTGATGGAAACCCCCAGCGAAACGGCAACTGTCTAAACAGCCAAAGACGCCACAATAAACTTACGTTGATTAGAGTCTGGGACAGCATGATCTCATGAAGACAATTTTTATGAAGACACCCAGAGCACACGCACTTGATAAACAGAGACTGAGATAGATACTAAGATAGCAAGGCAGACAGAAAGAAAAGCATGGTCTTTAAACTTTTCCTCTGAGGGAGTATGTTAATATGGGTGTATTCATGTGTGATCTCTTGCACATCAAATAGGTTTGCTTGCATTCACATTCATACACTTTCACCCAAGCCAATCCTGCAGGTTTCCAAACTATATTGTAAAGTACAACTTCAGCTAAAACATGCAAATAACATTGTACAACATTTTAATGAAGCCAGCAAACATTAACCTACACACCTGACCTGTTCACTGCAGACATAGGATTGTAAAATCTCTAATCGTACTGAAAGGAAAGGCAGGTGTTATGTGGGCTGCAGAGGGCCCTTTCTTGGGTTACCAACATTTTCTCAACAGATTTGCATGAATCTGGAGATTGTGGGTCCTGGGGTATTGAAATTTAAAAATGTACACAAAACTGTCATGTCTGTCAAAATGCCAAATGCTGCCTATCAGTATCATCTTTCTTTATTTGGTGTTTAACGTTGTTTTCAACCGTTCAAGGTTATATTTATTTATTTGGTGTTTAACGTCGTTTTCAACCACGAAGGGTTATATCGCGATGGGGAAAGGGGGGAGATGGGATAGAGCCACTTGTCAATTGTTTCTTGTTCACAAAAGCACTAATAAAAAATTTGCTCCAGGGGCTTGCAACGTAGTACAATATATTACCTTACTGGGAGAATGCAAGTTTCCAGTACAAAGGACTTAACATTTCTTACATACTGCTTGACTAAAATCTTTACAAAAATTGACTATATTCTATACAAGAAACACTTAACAAGGGTAAAAGGAGAAACAAAATCCGTTAGTCGCCTCTTACGACATGCTGGGGAGCATCGGGTAAATTCTTCCCCCTAACCCGCGGGGGGGCCTATCAGACACAGCTCTTATTTCAACTTATAGGAAGACTATACATAAACCTTATTAGTTACATGAGCAGGCTTACACATTCCAAAGTTATATTTCTACTGGTGAATTGTTTAAAAACAACTCACAAACAAAAACAAAACAAGTACAATTAAACCAAACCGACTACCAACCAATTGAACCATAAACTTAATTGGGAATGGGCGATTAAGTACAATATTTTACATAAAACTGACAAGTGTAAATTTGAAACATCAGCATTCCTATGTGTAATAACTAATTCTAACTGGTATATTATATAAATTGCACTAACAGATCTGTAATTCTAACAGATATAAAAATAAAAAATCTCCACAACAACGCACTTGACAAGACTCATTCACCAAACATGCCACGCTCTGGAAGTTCTAGGCAGTGGACATATGTACAGCGGTACATCTATTCCTAACATACAGCGGTACATTTATTCCTAACAAAAGCACTGACTCCATCCCTTTTGTCTTTACTGTGAGCATATCTAGTAAGTTACTACTAAGTTACTAAGTCACACCGACTAGATGGATAAACTTTCATTTCATACTTCATCATCCCATTACTGGGAAATCCGGGTCACTTCCTCCTAGTGGAAAGCTAGTGGCAACAAAGCCGTGCTACCCTGGTGCATGCATGTTTAGATCAATAGATGTTTAATCAGCCACCTGCACTTCTGGTAGAATGACACCAGTCTTTTCCATGCCATAGTGGTGACACCGCGGTGGGACATGAACACCTTCTCTGAGTCATCACACAAAGTTGACCAAAGATCCTGGATCCATTGGATCCTGTGACCAGAGAATCTCAAGTCCAGTAATCTATCACCTGAGCTACAGGACCCCCCCTGCAAAGCCCTAGTTTGTTCACAAGATAAGATTGTTCTCAATGCAGCTGCAGTAAACTTTACATTGAAATTTGAAGATTTCCAACAGATTCACACTTGAACAACAACAAAACAGCAAGAACTGAACTATCCCAAACTATCCTCGGGGGCAAAAGAAGCGCAAATAATTTTTGTATAAACAAACACTTCATAGACTAAAATAAAAAGAAAAGCTTGACACTACAATGTTGTGAATGTGTTTTTTTAGCGTGCAGTAATCTGGTCAGTACCGCGTTTGTGATAATCTAGGTCACACTTGAGCTCTTATTCACAAAGACCCAATTCCGCCATGGGGACCACTTCCAGCACATTGAAAATATGGAAAAGCAGCTTTTTGGTGTTCAGAGTTCTCAGGCAAGCTAGTCCGCACTCACCACATTTTTACAACATTCATTCCTGCGATACCCAGACTTTCTAATGAACAGTGTCAACAGGCAATCAAACAAGTTCATGACGAGAAGTCAGTGCAGCAAGTTGCCAGGGCGTTTGGAGTTAATATTACCAATACCATTGTCTAAGCCCTGCAGCAGCATTTTTATGTCACCAACAGCACCCATGAGTTGCCAAGAAGTGGTAGACCCCGAGTAATAACAGCCCGTCCAGATCGCCATCTTGTTCATCAACACCAGCGAGATCCACTCGAAACTGCCTCCAACATAGCCCCCTAACGCAATTAGCGTGCACGGACAACACAAAAATGCCAGATCTGTTTTAGTTGACTGGGTGGGGAAAACCTGGTCAGTCGGCGTCCTGCTCGACATCCTGTGTTGACAGCTCACCACTGCTTGGATCACCTGGCCTGGCCCCAGCAGCATGTCCACTGGTGCCATCAGGGCTAGCACAACATGCTATATCTGAATGAACCTTTCGGTATGCTTTTTGTGTCGGTAAAACTGTTTCCTTGTTCGAAAGAATGAATTCAACATTAACAGTCATGGGTAACCCCACAACACTGCAGCATTTACGTTTCTTTTTTGCCTCTTGAGTATACTTCACAACAGAACTGTCGCCCATGCAAACATTCCAGTCTCTTAAAATACTTCAGCTAGCTCTACGCACACAAAGCAAGCCACAGTGTCATGTGATAAGCAGTTTTTAGGTGTGTTTATTCCCCTTGCTCACTGCATTTGTACATTTTCATTACACTTCAATTCCAAAAGTTTCATGAGTTTCATGATAGAGCCATGAAAGTAGTCTTGGTGTTATCCTTCACACTAAACCTGTCACACAACTATGAGCACTTCCTGCACTGGACTGGTAGTTCAAAATGACTTTTCTCTCTTTGGTGGTTCAGGCAGCTCATTCTTAACACTAACAACTTCAAAACATTTACCACAGTCGCTATTCCGCACATGATATCGAAGACTGGACTTGTGAGCGAATGCTTTCGGGCATTTCTGGCATTGGAAAGCCTTCACCTTGTTATGCATGTTCATGTGCCCCACGTAGTGACCACGCATGGTGAACCCCCTACCGCAAATAGGACAGGAATAAGGAGCTCTGTTGAAGTGTGAAAAGTCGCGGTGAAGTTTAAGCCCTCGCGAAGTTGCGAACGTGGCTCCACATTGGTCACACGGTAGATGGCCGGTAGGGGTGCCAGGTAGATTTCGTCTTGGTGCCCGAGCTCGTGGCCCCGGCTCTGTCCGGCTCCTTGGTGACGTTGCTGCCCTTGGAGACTGGTGACCTTGAGCCAAATAAGCAGGATAGTGGAGGTCAAGGTCAAGGTCAGATGTGAGGTCAGGTGGACGGGAAGGCCCAGACAGTGTTCGTCCTGGAAATAGTCACAGTGCCTTCTGTCAATTGCATTAACTGGCAGCCACAGTTCAGCACCTACTGAATATGTTCCAATATAATATTTAACGATGGAAGGCCTAATTCTCTTTCTCTTATGAATTAAACAAACTTGTAAAATTTAGGTGTCCACTTCAGAAAAATGAACACAACGAAGCAGTGGTCATCACAGTCACCCCTCACATGCACCGTTAATATATCCATGACAATCACTGTATCAGAACATCAAACAAAGCAAGTTCAAGATTTTCACATCAGCAGATCAGGACAACTCATCCTTTTATCAGGCCATACATGTTACAAGCATGTTAAGTAATGAAGTTTGACAGCACTCGTCAGACACTTATATAGTTCAGATAGGAGGTGGAGAGTCTCTGGCTTTGATGTGCATTCCCAAGGCTGGCTGCTGGTAGCCGCAGCGGCTTGTTCTCAGGTGAGTCCGTAAACTAGTACGGTGGGCAAAAGCACGGGGACAAGCATGGCATTTAAAAGCTTTGACCTTGTTGTGCATATTCATGTGGCCCACATAGTGGCCACGCATGGTGAATCCCTTGTGACAGATGTCGCAGGTGTAAGCCGCTTTATTCAGGTGCACTCTGTCTTTGTGGCCACGCAGACCAGCAGTAGTGGTGAAGATAGCTTGGCACACGTCACAGGCAAAGACACGCCCGCTACCCTGAAGGGCAAATCCTGAAGTACGCTGACGAGAATGATATCCTGAGTGCTGGCGAGAGTGAAAGAGAGCTGGGAAGACCATGTCATGGGGAGGAGGACCATGGTCGCCACTCAATCCAACAATGCCTGAAATCACAGGGCAACACAAACTGTACAAGGGTCCATCTGTCTGCATAGAAACGCCTGCTATGCACCAATGACCAAACTCACTTCATCATCCATCACCTACGGTAAGTCGAATGACACAACAGCAGTGAAACAGGCATGGGAATTAAAAATTGTAAAAAAGGCTGAAAATTTGTAAGTAATAACAAAGTCGACGGCGCGAAGCACCTAGCCTTACTAGGGGGGTCCGGGGGCATGCCCCCCCGGAATTTTGTTCTCTCCAAAAAAAACAAATGGTGCAATTTGGTGTCATCTTAGCTCCAAGTTTGCCATTTAATTCAGTTTTTAGAACCATTTTTGCCTCCCCCATTTTTTTTTTCGGGGGAAACTTCTGCTTTTTCGGCGGAACAAAAACCCAATTCGGCGAAAATTTGCCTTTCGGCGGACAATTCCCATGCCTGTGAAAAAACCTCCAACAACTCAATGACAGTTCTAGATACTACACATGCATGATGTACTGACAGCATTAAAAACTGCTGATAGTTGATGACGCAGGTAGATTTGTAATGATCTACACGGGCCATGTTACTGCGAGTATTCAAAAACTTGTCTTTAACCTGGGAAGGTGAAAAAGGCATTTACGCAAAACAAGCCTCTACAATTCACATTGTCCAAAGATACAACGTACTGCTACCCAGCAGTTAAAACTTAAATGAAACAAGAAATTCCTCCGAGGTAGGAAAAACACCCCCGTCCTTACCATTCTCACTGCCACCAACTGAGAAGGTTATTTCCCTTTGACCATTAATATGTCCCTCTATAAGTCCTTGTAGAATCTTAATCCACCAATAACTCCCTAACCGTGTGTTTGACTGGTCCCAATTTTTGTAAGGACCGTCTCAGGAATGTATAGAAGCTGTTCACCAAGTTTGGTGACGATCGGTCCGTTCATTCTTGAGATCTATATGCGAACACAAACAAACAAACACATCGACCGAATCCTATACACACCCCTATACCGGGGGTGTAAAGAGCAAATTACTAACATCCGCACACGCTGGAAGAAAGATTCAGTACACAGGCTCACAGCATTTCATGATTGCCACCATTGTTATCAGAGAAACCAAACCAGTCAGTAGTCAATTATGACAGAACAACTTAAACTTGCACTTCTTTCTAAGGCAGCAAACATTGCTATGAACACAATAAAGCAAAGTCAAGCCCTACATTTATTAGTGTGGAGTTCAAGCAGCATACTTCAATCACTGGTTCAGTGAAGTTCAGGTATCAGGTACCTCAGTTAACTCAACATGTGAGTAAGGTGGACAGGAGAGGCCAGTACCAGAAGCTACGACAGGCGACTGAAACAGTGGCAAGATTGACAAGTTGGTGTAGGTTTTACTCAACTGTGCCTTAGCAGAGATGGTCTTCATAAAACTGGCCAGTTTGTACTCCTTAAGGCCCTCTGCTTGGTACCAGCTTTGAGCTTCTTTGATGAAAGCTTTGTCTGGCACCTGAAGAAAGGCGTCACACAATGCATTGCGTTTACTCAAGTACAGCTTCAAAGAGTAGACAGGGCAAAGCGGTCCACCCTGAGCGTACATTCTATGAGAGGACCCAGTGTACAAACCCGAACCCTCTTGGAATTCAACAGAACGCATGTACACAAATTCACCCTTCTCATCAGAATCAAACACAAAACAGCTTGCAGGAATACTGCTCCAAGATTTGCGACCGCCAGGCCGGCCAAAGTGCCACTGCAGTTCAAACCAGACTTTGTAGAGCAGGGAGGTGGGGTTGTCACTGTTGAGTAGCCCAGACTGATACAACTTTGTGTAATCCTCTTGAGTGATTCGCTCAGCTTTAGAGACTGGCTGCAACATTCCTGCCTGCGATAGCCTTTGCTCAAGGCTGTTTTGAGATCGTTTCATTCGAGTGTCCGTGGCCACAGTGATGTTTCGATAAAAAGGCGGTCCTTTGAGATGTCGTGTCAGAGCTGATCGGATGGCTAAGAGGGCAGAGGCAGAGAACGGTTCTCCATTTTTCTTGCAGGCATGTCGAAAGAACTGAGATAACAGTCTGTCAATCTCTTCTACAGCTTTCATTTCAAAGTCTGTGGGAATGCATTCTTGTGTCAGCCAATCTGAAAGGCAGTCAAAAGCTCTTTTAATTTTTTTTTCTCAGAATTCTTCAAGGGATATAAAAATTTTTTTAAAACAAGGCATGGTACTGCCTAATTTTAACCTCTGATTAATTTTGTTAACACAGGATATTTCTGAACATCTCAAAAACCAGTCTATTCGAAGCTCCTTCCATTAGATTTGAACAATAAATCATGCATTAGGTCCTGTATTTTTGGCAAATGTACTATAAACATTTAACTCAATGTCTTTAACATGTGACCATTTGAGATGTACACTAATGCTATATTTACTCAAATCTACTTTTCTTCTGCTAACTTAACTAAATTGTTTTGCTACAACTGACACGTTCTGTTTTAACAGACCACCAAAAGATGAATTCTGTCAAAAGGGTAGATACCTCTGAAGTGGTTCAGCGCCCATTTGTTCTGGCGCTCAATGTTTTCATCTTGTTTCTTTCGATTAAGCGGAACAATGGACTCACTGGCCAACCATCTTGCTTGGTGGCCTTGGAGGCCTGAGAAGTCACCTGCAAAGAGCAGCCAATGAGTCCATGTCAACCGTGCTCCTATGGAATAAGCTAATGCAACACTCCTCCATATGTATACAGTCAAATAGATATCTTGCTTTTAAAGCAACAAACGTCACACCAAAATAAAGTTGGTACACAGTGGGGGAGAGAGAGAGAGAGAGAGAGAGAGAGAGAGAGAGAGAGAGAGAGAGAGAGAGAGAGAGAGAGAGAGAGAGAGAGAGAGAGAGAGAGAGAAACTGAAACTGAAACTGAACTTTATTACCAAAGGATAGAGGTTTTAGGCAAAGCCTAATCTTACAACCTGTCCCTTATACAAACACTTAATACAGACGCACATAATATAGATAGTGAAATTGACAAGGTTATTGTTACTTACAGACTAGACGTACATAATGTAAATAGGAATAAGAAAAGGGTTATGGTTTTGTATAGAGAGAGATAGAGAGAGAGAGAGAGAGAGAGAGTTAACTTAAAGTGGTGGTGAGGGGGTGTCCGTTAATTTTTTTTTTTAAGGCTTTCACTGTATACGTAACATATGCAATACTTCTTTACAAGATGAGACATTCACTGTGTAACACTTTCAGTTTCATGTTTTTAAGAAAGTACTGCATTTTGAGGATACATTGTATCCCAGACTGTTGTCATGTTTGGTGTGTGCTATTTTGTTGTTGATGTTGAGATGGTCATGCAGTCCACTTTATATGAAATGCCTTGGCACTTCTTTAGTGTTATTGATCCATATCATTGTCACGTGTTGTGGTGCATTCTGTGTTCATTCACTTAGTCAAAACCACCATCATCACACAAATTCTTTTCATTACTCAGATATCAACTTTACTGATTTAAACCAATACTCCTGTTAAAAGCCTTTTAATCAAGCAGTATAGCACCAAACAGCATACAAAGATGCCAGTGTACATTCATTAATGACTTTTATGTGCATTCAAACTCAAAATGAATAGGTCTAAATGCACGTATATACCCAGTATATAGCTTCAAATCATTAAACAAAAAAAGCAGAACTATTGATTCGTCAAAAAAAGAAACCGAGATGAGAGGTGAGAGAATGGACAAGCAAAGGATTTCAACAAATGTAAAACGAAGTGAATGTGAAAAGCAAGGCCTTAAAAGGTATCACTGTGCAAATAGCCTGATATATATATATGTACAACCAGTAAAATCACTGCTCACAGCCCATTTATTCATCTGTTTGAAATACAGAGATGTAAGCAGTTGGTTTCTTTATCTAATTAAAGCATGGGAAAGTAAACACAAATCAACTTATGTTCATTTTCTACTCTTATTCCTAATGGAAAGCAAAGCATAAAACGTTATTCTTTAATATGCCTTGTTTGCATATCTTTTTCTTGAAAAATACACAAAAGCCTGTTAGTACATAAGTGTTGATAAAACAATCTAATAATAACATTACCGGAAGCACAGTTTCTTACCGCATCAGTTCCCTCTTAACAATGGATCCAAAAGAGAGAGAGAGAGAGAGAGAGAGAGAGAGAGAGAGAGAGAGAGAGAGAGAGAGAGAGAGAGAGAGAGAGAGAGAGAGAGAGAGAGAGAGAGAGACAGAGAGATAGAGAGAGAGGGGGGGGGTCCTGAGACACAAGTCTGAATGTAGAACAAAACTATCATTCATTACAAAAATCAAAACAAATATTTCTCATGCAAATTCTCAGATTGCTTTCATTTCTTGGCAGCAATAAAGGATCAAAAATAATCGACACTTATCAAAAATGTAAACACCAACCATTTCTCTGTAAATAACACTATAATTATCACATAATAACATCTCATGGGAAAGATATCTGTATTTAACTCGATCTATTGTGGATTTCTGTGCCGTATCAATCAGAAGGACTTCAAAAGTATAGAACCATTCAAGCTGAGCAGCAGTATTGAGTGAAAAAATGTGGATTCAGGGGCAAAACATGGGAAGCACTTCATATGAACTAGTAATCATTGTGTCTGGCTTGAAAAACTGCCTGATGGACTTCACGTCACTCAGTTCAGCCAAATAGTTTTTCATTGTAACCAGTGAGAGGCGTGCTTTAGGAAACAGGCATGGGAATTGGAAAAAGTAAAAAAGGCTGAAAATGTGTAAATAATATCAAAATCGACGGCGCGATGCGCCTAGCCTGGTACAGGGGCATGCTCCCCCGGAAAAAAATTCTCCAAAGAACCCAAATTGTGCAATTTGGTGTCATCTGAGCTCCAAGTGCCATTAAATTCAGTTTTTAGAACCATTTTTGCCTCCCCCATTTATTTTTTCGGCCGACACTTTTGCTTTTTCGGCGGAACAAAAAAAATAATCGGCGGAAATTTGCCTTTCGGCGGACAATTCCCATGCCTGAGGAAAGTAAAGATGAGCCATTTTTTTCCATTGGATTTCCCTTAACCGGACAAGAAAAACATTTCTCATGCAAATTGTCATTCTTTTTCTGTCTTGGCAGCCCAAGGATCAACAATAACTGACGCTCATTATATAAATTTCAACATAAAGTGTCTGTAAATGACACTATATCACATTTCATCTTACGGGATAGATCTCTGGATTTAACTTGATCTGTTGTGGATTTCTGTGCGATATAATTATAAATCAGGACTTCAAAAGTTAAGTGCCATTCAAGCTGAGCAGCAGCACTGTGCGAAAAATGGCGTGTTTAGGAGCAAACCATGTTGAGTACTTTATACTAGGAATCATAGTGCCTGGCTTGAGAAACTGCCTCAAGTATATGCATGGCTCCATGGACTTGACTTTCCCAAACCAAACACCTCCTCAATCAAAAGAAAAAAAAAGAGATTTGGTTGAACTTTTAGTACAGTCCATGGAGCCATGCATATACTTGAGGCAGTTTTTTCTTCTCTGATTTCCTTTAACTGGATAAGAAACTTAAGACAAGGTATGAGCCACTTGTTTTCTCCACTGAAATGACACCTCATGATCGTGTTGGTTGGTAACTGAGTGCAGCTATGGATACAGTTCAACCGCAAGATGAATTTTTAGTCAACATTACAAGTCTGATAATAGAGCGTCATAAACCCCCAGTAATCAGGAAACTATTTAAAGAAACTTTTAAACTACACCCTACATTTTTAGATACCCTTTAAGGAGTCAGAAACACTGATTTCATAAGCTACTGCACCCACAAAAGCTATAAAAAATTAAAAATATAAAAACAAGAAGGGCAAAGCCCATACGACTCACATGCTTGACCTTGACCTTTACATGACCTTGAGGGTCAAGGTCAAATAACTAAACCTAGCAATGACATCATACACTAAGAACTGCTTTACACATTTTTCCTACCAAAATACATGTGACCTTGACCCAAGGTCAAGGTCATCCAAGGTCATGCAACACAAAGCTGTTAATTCAAGACATAGGAAGTACAATGGTGCTTATTGGCTCTTTCTACCATGAGATATGGTCACTTTTAGTGGTTCACTACCTTATTTTGGTCACATTTCATAAGGGTCAAAGTGACCTTGACCATATGTGACCAAATGTGTCTCATGATGAAAGCATAACATGTGCCCCACATAATTTTTAAGTTTGAAAGTTATCTTCCATAGTTCAGGGTCAAGGTCACTTCAAAATATGTATACAATCCAACTTTGAAGAGCTCCTGTGACCTTGACCTTGAAGCAAGATAAACCAAACTGGTATCAAAAGATGGGGCTTACTTTGCCCTATATATCATATATAGGTGAGGTATTGAATCTCAAAAACTTCAGAGAAAATGGGAAAAATAGCTGTTTTTTAGACAACATTTATGGCCCCTGCGACCTTGACCTTGAAGCAAGGTCAAGATGCTATGTATGTTTTTTGGGGCCTTGTCATCATACACCATCTTGCCAAATTTGGTACTGATAGACTGAACAGTGTCCAAGAAATATCCAACGTTAAAGTTCGGCCGGCCGGCCGGACGGGGGGGACGGACGGACGGACGACTCGGGTGAGTACATAGACTCACTTTTGCTTCGCATGTGAGTCAAAAAGGCGAGCTCAATATTTTGAGGCAGCACGTCAGTTATGGATTTTTGTTAGAACCTAAACCTGTGTAGTGGTAATTTCACTTTGCTATATATTGAAACCACTGCCATACACTTTATATTTGTTGATCTTTTCCCTCATTCTTTGCCTCCGCTTTCTTTCGGCAACCTGATGCCTAAAGACTGTATCATATGTAGAGTCTGTCAAACGATGGATTTTCTGCTTCTGTCTGTAAAGTTTGGATTTCTCTTTGGCTTTTAGCCGTGTCTGCTCAGGTGGGTCACCATCGTTCACAGTGGGAAGCAAGGAGTTCTTTTTTCGTCTTTGCTCGCAGTTGAACATGAAGAAGGCAGGGTCTCTGGGCTCTGATTTGATACTCAGATCCAGGACAGGGAATCCAGCAACATGATGAGCAACAGTGGGATGAGCATGGTGAGCCAGTGGGGGAGTGAACGAAGCCTCCCCAACCCTGAAGCCTGTGAGACTGTTGTGCCTGAGCTGCCGTGGCGCCCCCTGCTGGCCTTGCGTGCCTGAAAGAGCACAGAACAACGCTCTTTAACAGGGGGCTTCAAAGCAAGCTCACGCACACACACTCACTACCAAGCCTCACCTTTTTTCTTCCTACAATCAACCCCTGCTTTGGTGTGGTTACATTTTTGCCGCAGGCATGGAGTTTCTGAACTGTCTTGTTTATTATACAAGATCTCGCAATGTACTGGTCACATTAATTTTAATGAAAGCAGGACTTCACACAAGCAGACTTTGACGCACAGTTTCACTTCAAGCAGTGCAAAACGGATGACGAGTCACAGAAATTCTGCATGTGACAAACTGCAAACAGTTGTCATATTCATGTGATGCACAACTCTGAAACGATTGACACAGCTTACATGATGAGCATTCGAAAGGGGAACGTTACATTTTCCCGATATAAACCACGCTCTAAATATACTGCTGTATGTAATGTAGACATGCACTGTTTTGAAGCAAGGTTAAATAGATGAAAATGCAGCTGTGAAACAATATGTATGTCCACAACCATGACGTAAGTACATGTGTGTGTGTGTGTGTGTGTGTGTGTGTATACACACACATGCGCAAGTTCGATAGACGAGCAAAGACAAAGAGATTCAAAATACGTCGAAAACCATAAACAAACTTTAAAAGCAACTCATTTGTCAGTGTTTCAATAGTCCATTTTTACTTAAGTAGAATTCTGCATCAACACATGAATAACATTTGACACAAATCTAATTCCTGACTAAAAATTAAGAAAATAAATAAATAAATAAAACCCCAAAATGTATGCACAAAACATGTACAGAGAAAAAAAATTATGATACAAGTTACAACTGTATACAGTATAAAAATTATGCCACAATTCAAATTGAGACCAACAATCATACATTATAAAATAAACAATTAATTAAATACATGTAAGTACAGAGAATACCAAAGGTAGGTGCACCTTACAAGCTGTCATTAACTGATGCGTCCACATCAATAGCAAGCTGCGGATGGACATTTCTATTATGTTTGGTCATCATGTATTTGCAGTTGTACCTCACACCACACAACTCACATTCAAACATTTCACCCGTATGCCTACGCATGTGTCTTGTGAAATTAAACAGTCGATTGTTTGAATAATCACACTGGTTGCATTGGTAATGCTTCAATTTTGGCCTAAAGAAATCATGACCCTCTGACTGACTGTTCTTGCTGCCTTTGCTAGTAAACCCAAGATTCATTTCCTGAGCTCTCTTTCCACTGCTTGCCTCAAGGCCCCAGAAGTAAAGAGAATCTGAAAGGGAAAGAAACAGTTCTCTTACTCCCAGGAAAATTAAGATTATTTAGAACATCAACTGGTCAAGAGAAAGAATGATCTGAGATGAAACACACTTTGACAAGAACATCCAGCACTACAGACTGGGTACAAAAACACTTCAGAACATCCCCGGAAATGACGGGGGGAGAGAATGTTTCGATTTCTTGTGCTTGTCCAACCACCGAAAGTAGCCACCACAAAGGTCACACTGTGACTTCAGATCACCGTGGCTTAGTAAATGACGTTTGAAATTAAACATGCGATCGTTGACATAATGACAGAGACGGCACTTGAACACCTTTCTGCCAGAAGGTTCAAAACACACAAGAGGCAAGTATGCATTAGACTGTCCTACATGATTAGCTCCTGTATATCCAGATTCCTCAGTAAGTCCAACATAATCACAGTTTTCAGGGACAGGTCTTCCAGTTGCCAGCATAGGTTCACCTGCAAGAAAATGACATCCTGTCTTCATTCAGCTTTTACAATGTTTACCAAAACTTGACTTCAAACTATCCTTGACCATGGTACTGATTCAGACACACACACTTGAGAGTAAGTTGGCACAAACATTGTGTAGTTGTAACTTACAATAGAATATTGACAAACACAGCCCAGTTACAAAAAACGTGAAATAGGTTCACTTGCCCAAAAGGTGACCACAAAGAAATGCTGTCTAAAATAACACTTGCACTGAAACAGGCATGATTGTGAGGTGAACACGAAATAAGATTAGTCAGACAGCAAGTTTAGTATTCTATTTCACTTGGAATAAGCACAGGATGAAACCACATTACCCGAAAAGACAGTCATATAACTTCCTCCACTGGCGTCATCACTGTGTTTAAATATCATCACTGCATTTCAGTCCTTTCACTAAAGTTGCACTTCTCTGACTTTCATGTGCGTTTACTGAAGCAGTAACGGCAGTTTGGAAACCACATCTAACTCACAGAACAATGATCTGAAAATCACATCATGCCCCCCCCAAAAAACGTCAAGCGCCGCAAACACTGATCAATGATACTCCATCAAAAAGGCCAGGTACAACCACACTGTTTCCCCAACAACCATAACATATAACAGGGATGTCGTTAGGCGTCGGACATCGGACATAGACCGATTGAAAGGCTCAAATGTCCGATTCACATAGCCGCATGGCGGTCTGATGTTCTATCGTTTTGAACAGAGCGCTGTCATTGTCCGATAAGAACTCCATTCCTCCGGACAGCGTGATATTCGATATTTTCCGTCCAAGATACACATTTTTAAAAAGCGACCGAGCACTCTCACATACAGGTGCACTGAAGTTGTGTAGTGCTGATCTTGCGTTTTCTGGAATTCCGAACCGTTTGCGATATGAGCCGTTTGCAGCACACTAAAGTTAGGAGTACGGGAGACAACTCCAACTAACTATAAGCCTTGCGTTTGCTTTCAGTTCGAGACATTTTGACGAAGCACATTGAATTATGCTACTGAAATAAAATTAAGGCCTGCCAAAGATTAACAAAAGCTGAAGACCTTTGGCTTTTTAACGGCATCCTGTGCTATGTTTGGGTCAAAAACATGTGAAAACGCGGCGAGCCACATACTTGAAAATGACAGTGCCAATGACAGTGTCACCGCTGAAACTGATACAACCACGGAAAGAGAAGTTTTGTCTTTTGTACAGGACATGGTGTCGGCACAGCAGGAAATCCACAGAAACGGTCTTTCAACTATTCTTGGCTGACCCGTTTTTGGTTGGTTAGACCTTGACAGCAAAGAGACCATACTGCTTTGTCGAATCTGTTTTGAAACGGACTTTTTTTCCTCAGTATTTAATTTCTAGTGAAATCATGCAGTTTGTGAGACAACCAAAAAAAGAGTGCTGAAGGTTTTGGTTGCTTTTTAGATCATGTTTGTTTTTTGTTGTGCGTGTCCTATTTGGAACTAAATTAATAAAACAATGTATGCAAAAATGTTCGGTGTATATACACTATATGTGTGTGTGTGTTAAAGCATGTGTGTGTGCATATGATGTTGGAGCCATTCCATGGACAGTGTTTTGCCAAAAAATATGTCCTATTGACATTTCTGAAAGCGGTCAAATGTCCTATTGATTCTGAAGAGCTAGGTGTGAATTTGTAAGAACATCCCTGATGTACCTGGAGTCATTATTCATGTTTAGCTTTTTTGTGCAAACTTAGCTTGTACCTATCACTGATCATAACACCGCAGACATCACACACAAACTTCACCCCAAAATGCATGCGTACATGACGCTTGAAATTGAACAGCCTCAAGTTGGAGTAGGTGCACATCTTGCATCGGTAAACCCTTCTGTTAAAGCTATCTGATCCAAGTATCATATTATCTGAGTATGCAGAGGTCAAATGTTCATCACAATCTGTTGTTGAGCATAATATACTGCAATTCTCTGGCAAGGCATACTGATCTTGGCCCAATAGTTCTGCATCTGCAAGGAAACAGTTTTGCAAGATGTCAATGCCTTCCTTGTCTCAACAATATAAATAACACATGACTTTATGAATCCCATTAACCCCTGCCCTACTCTGTCAGTATAAATATAACACCAAGAAATGCAAATGACAATGGCAAGTCATGAAAAGTCACAGTATGAATTTAACTGGAATACATGAGGGGAGACAGAGAACAATTACATGATTATAATCCTTGTCCCAAGCATGTAAGGATGAACCAAGTCAAGCTACACCAGTGCCAACAAAATGCCTTTTAAACAACCTGCTGTCTTCTTCAGAGCCTTTTCGGGGCTTTCAGTTTGACAGCAAAACAAGATTCCACAAAGATCCCATCACAACATTTGTTCCGAGCAAATATGGAAGAGCAAATATGGAAACACGTACATGCGCCTTTCACTTTCAGTTTCCTGCACTATTCTGACAGACTGAGATAGCCTTGAGAATGTCACTTTTGCCAGAGGTAGGCATCGGTTCAATAAAAACCATACTGAAATCCCCATTCACAGTGAAAAATGTACACTAGTTAAATCAGTCATGGCTCTGTGCATCCCCAGTCCATGGGACTAACCCTGCAGACTTCACATCGGCAGCTGACCTTTCTTTCTGGCTTCTAACTCCGGCATTTGTTGAAAATCAAGCCTGCTCTGTGCCCCCTGCATCATCTTTTCTTCTAACACCAACATAAGGAGACTCAACAGTCACTGCAGCTGCTCCTGATTCCTCAGAGACACAGGCACCAACATAATCAGTTACCCTTTCGCTGCCCGAGTTCACAAAAACTCCAGAAGATGACTCAAGACCTTCAGCATTGGTAGGCTGTGACCCATGGTTTCTGAGTATGTGCTTCTGAAGGTAGTACCGACAGTTATACTGGACACCACAAACTTCACAGCGAAACAACTGTCCAGTGTGCCTGCGCATGTGGCGTTTGTAATTAGTCAAGTACGTAGTGGAATATTTGCAAATATGGCAAGTGTAAGTTTTAATGCCCACAGAAGTGGCGGAACTGCCAGTCAACATGTTTCTGGCCATCCCCACTGTGCCAAAGCGCTCACTTGGCGTCCACCCATACACACCTGAAAGGAAACCAAACAGCTCACTTTACTTCCCACTTCCATCACAATCCATTCCATGGCAAGTCCAAACAGTCCATGCAAATCCAGCCAACAAACTCAAAGCATCAAACAAATTTAAAGTATAAAACCCATGAAAAACTATGATCCAAAAATTGAAAGAAAAAAATTATACATATATATATATATATGTACATATATATATATATATATATAAAAAATACTTATCAACCCATATGTGCGCCTCTGCGCTAGGCATGTATAAATCCATGATATGGCACTTTTAAATGCTACAAAATATGTAGTTTATCATGAGGATCTATACAAATCAACAGCCAGATTGACAACATGGTTTCAAGAGCTTGCAGTCTCTTATCCACAGTGAAAACTTCTGGTAGCCCAGCAATGTGGTAAACAAAGCACCATTGACCCCCTGATTCAAAACAACCAACTCAGACAACTTAATCATTTAAACCACATCAAACTCAGTCATCACACTTTCACTTTTCATCAAAGATTACACTTTCTAAACTTGCAAGTCTCTGATGAATCAATCAAGGAATAAGCACAACATACCTCTCAAGATAACACAAGTTCTTTCCTTGCATACAACAGACTTGAGAACAAGACACACACACTTTAACTTAACCTAATGGCAAACATGTGTACTTCAGAAATAGACTACTGAAATGACCAAGAGTAAAAGTAACACCTCAAAACAGAAGAACATCGGACAACTCTCAACTAAAGAACGTTGGGTCAGTATTTGTGCACACAGAATACAAAGAGAAAAAAAGCCAACACAGTATTTTCATGACACTGACAGTTTATTTCCAGTTTCACTACATGCTGATGCACAAGATGATTAACATATTTTTCGGACACGTTCCACATACAAACATACTGACACAAATTTAAACTATTCGATAAAATGACCTATTTTTCTTCTTTTTATATGAGGAAACACTATGTTGTCACATCTTGGTCTTGCCTACAAGTAGAAGCAACTAACTTTTCATTCAGGTCAACTTCATTTAAATTTTAATCGTTTATTCATAGATTATCCAATCTCCTTCCCCCACCAAATATTACACAGCCAAACACAGCTAAACATTTTCCAGAGCAACAAGATGATCCCTGACAAACTGTGTCTGCAGAATCAGAATTTGAGGTAACCGATTCATATAAAGAAAGCAATGCACCATATCATCACCAGTAACCTTAAGACTTGTTCAACATCAGAAAATTGTCATGGATTGAGCAAGCGTCCAGCAGATAACTCTGCAAAGCACCCATTTAATTTAAACGTATGACTGGGACAGAATTAAGTCCCATTTAAATAATTCAAGCATTTGCCACAGGCAAACCTGATAAGGATATCAAACTAGGCTCCAACTGCCCTGAATTTCAATTTATGGTTCCTCACACAAAGTTTTCGTCCAGAGACATCAATAATATTAATAATTCACATCACATTCAGAATCTATTTTCATTTAACACAAATTTATACTTATAGCAGATCTATTCATCCACTTGCAGATCAAAAGCATGAAGACGTAGAAACATACATACAGTGATACACGCATCCTTCCCTTAACAGAATCACACAAGAAAACAGTGACAAGTCACAGATATCGGAAAAAGCCCTGAGGGGGTGAGTGACATTATTTTCCACCTAACTTCACGAAAAACTTACATTCATTGATGATTCAATGATTCTGTCAAAACAGTCGATACTAATCTTTTGCAACAACATGCCCATCTTTTCCGCCAATCCCCAGTGTATTTGAAATACTAAAAGTAAAACTAAATAAGGCGTAAGTAACAATGAAATCATCATTGATAAGTTATTAAAATTCAGAGCTCATCAAAAGTACAATAAATTATGCGACTGTCCGTTCCAATGAGAAAACATCTCCAATTCTCCAGAAGAGCAGAGTGCCATGAATTCCACAATGATACCGTTTGCCAGTCAGCTCAAACATGCACATACATTCAAACGGTATTTTTGCCTATACCAGTTTACCACTACCGGGATGACCCTAAAACCATGTTGAACAAGCTGGTCTAAAGTTGTAGTTGTAGTCATGGAGAAAACAGTAATAATATCAATATGGTGTGTGCATGTTTTTGTTTAGTGAGCACAAAGACAAACCTAAACTAATTTTTATAATATGAGGTTGCTTGTCAAGTTTTTATCAGTGATTTTGTCTTTTATAAGTCGAACAGAACATCAACTAGAGCAAAGTTTAGTTTTACTTTTAGCAGTGATAGTACTAATACTCATTAGCGGCACACATACAAACAATCAGTGTGTATGCTTACAACCACTGGAAAACCTCTTACTATTTTGATGACCACACAGAAGGCTAAATAGTAAATTATGACAAACACAGAACAATGGAATCCATACCACTATTAGTATTAACTTATTAGGTGTATGAAAATATGACACTAAAGGCTAGAGTACTCAATTCTTGATACTGTGGATTGATGTTTTAAGTTATAACTGTAAAACTAGGTGAATCAAGTTGCACAAGTGCATGTGAGACAGTGACAAAAGGTCAGGTGTCATGTCTACTGTCCCGAATGACACACGATTGCTGACATTTCACCATTGCCAAAAGAATAAACAAATAAGAAATAGGTAGAAAATGAATGTGAACACTGACTTTGATTGTTGATCAGTATTTTCTATGCCACTAACAAATAATCTACTTACACATAGCTGTTTGGCAAATGTATGTTGCATGGGACACACTGACATGAAAGTGGAAGATGTTTTTCCCTCTAGAGAAACTACATATCAAGTTACACTTTTTGTGCTCTTCCATTCCAGTTGGCAATCAATTGTTAACGCATGTTATTAGAAAAAATAGAACGAAAACAGATTAGATAGAATGAAAAATGTACTGGTGATGTCATTTGGGACATACTGACATGAAAACGTCACCTTTTGTCATTGTCTCATTTATGTTTTGATCACACAATGAACCACATGAAATGATGTTCCGGTTGTCCTAACAATAACTTCTTTTTTTTTTTTTACCATCTTTAGGCATATCAAGAAGTATATATACCCAGTAACAGGAAGCATGAAAACTGAAACCATCCTTCTTGTTCAGTTGCCAGAAGTACATTTCAACAGTTCAAGCAGAATCCGTAATACTATTACTTCACACTAGTTTATAAATGACTTACCAAAACTGTAAGTTGTAACAAGGCTATGACACCTGATCCTGAGCAGTATCTGTGAGTATTTATATTAATTAAAGTCTCCAACCTAGAAATACATTTATTTCACCAACCACGGATATGATTACTATATTTCTGAATTGAAATAAACCCTCCTCACTCAACAAACCAGTCATCTAAAATAAACGCTCCTCCAAGTGCTCATGTCAACACACAAGCAAACTCCAAAGAAAGCAATTAAACAAACCTGTTAGTGTGAGTCCATACCTTTTCTGAACATGACAGATGACACAGGAGCATGAATCTCTTGCATGCTGAATCCAAAGCCATAATTTTATATAAAAAAAAAATGTGATCACCTATTCAACTTAAAGTGGGTCAGGTCTGTAGTACGCAAAGCATTTAAAGGTGCCTTCCTTCTCAAAGGAGAAAACACAAGCATACAAGCTTTATAAAAGAAAACGATGCCATTTACACACCTTTTGTACCAAGTGTACACATCTGAAGAACGACCACTGACACAGGCGATATAATTTTGCAAAACGAATGTCAAAAAAATTCCCAACCAGCACAGAAAACAACTAGCTGATGAGTGTTGGTATGAGGGGGGTCTAAGTGGGAGGATGCTCTGTGCATGTGTGGAACTGAAAGCCTAAACAGATCTGCAAGGGCAACGGCTAACAATAACATGATGGTTTACACAGGAAGGAAGAAGTCTTTTACTTCAGGTAAACCTGGTACATGGAATTCTTATGCTTACTCCTTTCCCAGGGTCCACACTGGTTTTTAGAAACAAAATTCCATGACTTTTCCATGAGCCTCAAAAACATTTTCCATGACTAGATCCACAGGTCGCCATTTCCGAACACGCAAACTTTTTACGTCTTGTCACTGCCAGTTTTGACACTGGCTTGCTTTGCACTGAATTTGAGTCAGTTTCTACGCAGTGTCTCTTCGACAAGCAAGTCAAGCCATGATTTGCTACGCAGTCAGATTATCGGTAATGTTTGCTGGTCAAAGTACTTTATCGATGCAAACAAAAGCAGAAAACTTCGACGAAACCGACTCAAATGCAGCGCAGACGACACGACGAGATAACGGAAGGAAGTGAGCCTCACTTTGGCTCAAGTGCCGTTAAAAATACCGTTATTCTCGTATGCAAATACGAACGAGAAGTTGGTCATACGAACAAGCCTTGTGCTGGCGACGCAAATCGCTGCTGGCTGGGCAACGAAAATCGCCGCTGGCGTGCTAAAGGTTAATTTTTCTTTCTTATTTTTGTTAAATTCCATGACTTTCCATGACTTGAATTGAAATTCCATGACTTTCCAGGCCTGGAAAATTAAAAATCAAATTCCATGACTTTCCAGGTTTTCCATGACCTGTACGAACCCTGCTTTTCACAAAAATCTGAATAAAAAAAGAAAATATGGCTTTGGATTCAGTATGGAGACCTACAGCTACACACCAAGCGAGTCACAATCTGAGGAAGAATCACACCTGGTAAGCGGTCACAAGACCTGTTTGTTGTGTAGCTCTTTTAGTTTTACAATTGCAATGGTACATACGTTCAATACGCCACATGCTTCTCTTTTAGTATTCCTCTTGACTGGTCGAGAGGTGATGGAGAAATGTTAGTTGTTACACTTCAAGTTAACCAAGCCTTCAACTGTTCAGTTGATGATACACTAAAAAAAAAAAAAAGAGGTAAATTATAAGTAATTTGAACAGAAAACACCCACAATCAAGCCAATTCTGACTTGCTTCTGTCCTGCTATTTCAGTTATCATTTGCACCAGTGGCAGGCTAAAATCTTCATCAGATAGTGACTCTTTCATGAGCACATAAAGAAGAGAAAAAGCAAAGGAATGTTCAATTTTTCCTACCTCTGACACCCGAAGCACCTGGTTGTGATGATGTGGACGGACCATAATGCTGAGCAGAAGCCATGTCTTGTGAACCAGGAACGTAGGTTGCTGAAGCGGAGGGATGAAGTGAGATGGGGTACAAGGAAGCGTCAGGCATATTATCAGTAGATGAAGCTGCAACACAATAATTAAAATTTGTCAATGAAAAGACCACTTCTTCCTTAGATGTCTGACAGTGGCACTGGCACAGAAGCAGATAAATACAATTAGTTTCACAGTCTCTACAAGTTGTACAACACTCAAGTCTGACAATTAATATGAATTATGCAAACATTATTTTAAAAGAAATAAAGTCTTAAACTAAGTTAAAGACCTTTCTTAAACGTGTTGAAACTAAGTCTGAAAATAAAATTTACAAACAGTGCCACGGTCTAGGGATCCACTTTATGAGTATGACATCTCGGCTCTTCATTTGGTACTTCTTTGTCTGCAGTGGAGTTCTCATCAACCCAAATGGTAGTGTGGCTATCCCTGTGGCCTGCACCATAGTTTGGGTATTGCAAAATTATTTTACTTTATAGCTCCAACTTGTCATATTGAGTTTATTAACAATTGTATTGACACTCTACCAGCTAACTTTGCAAATTCCAGATCATAAGCATAACTCCAATAAGATCTGTACTTTTTCTCAGCCAAAGAATATCTCTACATTGTGGCTTACCTCTTCGATTTGTGCCCCTGCCAAACTGCCCTGTGGAATTTTCGAACTGGCAGGATGACTGCTCTCCTTCCATATACTCTTCTTTAATAAAAGTCACTTCCAAGTCCCCATCACTGTCATCTCCCCTGTCAGGCAGGTCTGAGTTACTGTGATCATCAACACGCTCTAAAACACTGCCAGCAAGATTCACTCCAAGGTCTCCTGCACCGTCCCCGCTAATGCCAGCAGTCTGAGGCAACACTGTGCCCGAGGAGTTCTCACCCCGCAACTCACTCACAGAGGGTTTTCTATCGATGGGACTAGTCCGCCCAGTCCGTCCATGGGGAGACTGAGAGTGGGAGAGGAAATGGGAAACTGGACTTGGGCTGGATCGCATGTGAGAGGATTTGGCTGACCGAATATCACTGTTCAGATCATCTGATGCTTTCCTCTTAGACGTATTTGAAATAGGCCTGGATTGGACCATGTCAGCAGCATCTTTGGCACTGGAGGTAGAGTCTAGAGGGAATTTCTCATGTGATCTTGACAAAGCAGTACTTATGCTTGATATTGCTGAGGACACTCTGCTCCTTTCACCATTGTCTGTTGAATTCGAACGATGTGCACCTGTACTCCCTGATGATTCACTTTCTGAATCTTTTCCTTTGTCCTGTTTTTGGTTTTGAGCATGAAAACTGTTGCTGATGAACAAAGTGGAATTCTCCTCATTTTTGCACACTTTTTCCTCTAATACATAGTGCAGTTTAGATCCCTTGTCCACATTTAGGTTAATATAACCTAAGATTTCAACACCTGTGTGAAAATCCAGGAAACCATGGCACAAGGTCTGCACAGATTTGGTCAGTGCAGAAATAAACTTGGCAGCAGCTTCATCATCCAGTTTCTCCATCGTCTTCCTTTATATTATAATGTCAGCTTCATCTGGAAACAATATTAATGGAAAAAAACAATTAGATCAGGATTGGAAATTTATATCAGGGATTACGGCTAGCCTAAATACAGGGCCTAGCATTGGAAAAAGTGAGTTCAGCTTACAAAGGCGGGGGTCTGGGGGCCGCAGGAGGCCCCCAGTGGGCTCCAGGGGCAAAGCCTCTGGTGGGGGTGAAGATTTTTTGGAGATTTTTTTACCTAAAATGACCCCCCCCCCCCCCCCAAGAAGATTGAGCAACTAAATTATGCCATAGTTCATGGTCCATAGTCCGTATCGGCACATTACTTCTTCTGACTTGCCTTCCGCCTTCGGAATGAAATCCAGCCATTCCCACTTTCAGGAATACCTGGATTCTTCTTCTTCTTTCCAATGATGCCCACGATCATGATAATGATCTTTGTCACTGAATGGCTGACCACGTTCAACAATGTCGCTTCGAGACATTAATTTAAAAATTTTAGTAGTAAATTTTCATTTGATTAATATACTTACCCAACTCACATATAGCAATTAACCCTAGTTCAGTGCTGGTTACGCTGTACGCGTCCCCTTGGTAACCAAGGGAGACCACTCTAAAAAAGAGAGTGACCTATCCCATAATGCCAGACTAACCACTAGCCTGACTTCCGTATGCGCGCGCATACACCACCATCTTATCATTCCAAAACGAAGCCCAACTCACTTCTTTTTTAGACCCCCATACCACCACAGCGGGGAGGCGGGAGGGAATAAACGATGTGAGTTGGGTAAGTATATTAATCAAATGAAAATTTACTACTAAAATTTTTAATTAAATTACATATCTTACCCAACTCACATATAGCAGATTGCTATCATAGGAGGAGGGTACTCACCAAATCAACCCACAATAAACCGCCCTGCAGCCACCAAAGAGGGCCAAGCAGAGTGGGAATCTAGTGGAATTATGATATTAGGACCTGTCCCGCGGCTACCATAACAGATAGCGCGGAAATGTCGCCCTGTCTCAAGACACCTCTGAGGAAGAAGTTTCTAAAAAACCACCTCAGACCGCCAGTAAGCCTACTCCAGTCTTCAGCCTAAATGACCTGACCGGAGGACTGTCAAAGAGGAGGCCCATGCCCTTGCCTCATACGTCACAGCTACAGAGAGAGGCAAAACTGCCCTAACAACCCCAGACTATGTTTATCAGCAGGTAAAAAACCTGTCTGATCAAACTGGAGAAACCCTTGGTTCAAATTAAATTCACAATATCCTTACACCTTGCTGTGTTAAGTGATATCCTAAAAGATTCTGGCCTCCTGAACCAAGCCAACATCTTGCCAGTATCTAGCCTACAGCTACAATGGCTGGCAGAACCGAAAGATCTGAACTGCCGGGCACCAGAAACATCCCGTAGGTAAACATTTTAAAAGGCATTTCCTGATGTCCAGTAAACGTGTACTATAATAGCGGGTACCTAAAACATCCCGCCATTAGAACCTCATGCCCAAGTACTCGCACGTTCAATGAGCTGCATTAATGACCTATGTAAGTCTCTCGGACTTGAGAACAGGTAAAGAAGAGGCCCACACTCTGACTTCTTGAGTCCGTGCTGCCTGAAGAAGGAAGACTGATTGCCCCCCCCCTTTTCTTGCCACCACTGAAGGCATGCCTAATCAACGTGGCAGACCATCTAGCCAAGGCTGACTTCACTAAGTCAATGCCTCCACGAGAGTGATGGAAATAAATAAAAACCCTTGTTCTGATGATCTAAACTAATCAGAGCGAGTAAGAAAAATATTCACCTTGAAAAGTTCAAAAGGCTAATAGGGCTCTAGCAGAGCCGAAATAAAGCAAAAGGATTGAATTGTATTATCAGAGCTGGTTCCCCAGGTTTCTAAATACTCGTCCGAAATTCGAACAAAACCTAAGCACCATAGATCAGTCTTTCTCCAAAGAAATGTCTATAGCAAAACCCGATAGAAAAACAAACTTACTCCCACCTCCCTCGGAAGTTACCAGAGTAAGTATGACCGCTTCCCGTGTTAAGATTAGTAAGGCTAATTTTGCCAGGAATTCAACAAACCGATCTCAAAAGCTCCAAAACTAGGAGCCAATCTCAAGTCGGGACTGGAGATCTGCTTTCAGCCAACCAAAAGGGAGGCTTCCCTAGTCACGCTGGCTACAAAGAGCCCACGAGAAAAAATTTCCCAGCCTAGCCAGTTCAGTGCAACTGATATCGCGTAACGTCTCAAAACAGAGACATGGGAGAAAATTCGAAAGCCAAAATAGGATGTCCGCCACCTGCAATGAACGGAGAGAAATGGAGTTCTTTCCGTTAATATTACGTCCTTTGTTTCAAGCCAGTCAATGTGATATGAAAACTAAGACGCTGACCCCTATGGGATCTCTAGACCAAATCCGGAGTAAAGGCAGAAGCCCCTGAGCGTCTCCATGACTCCCGAACAGTAGACACCCGTGTGGCTCAAGTGTAAACAACGGCGCCCTCCCGACAGCCCTAAAGGCCTTAAGGGCTGTCAACCAATGAGAATGGGCCCATAGTGAAATCGAGAGTATTAACCGGGAACGGGGAGACGAACATTTAGCAGAAGGTGATAGTACCATGAGGCAAAAAACTTCTATCAGCGGCACCTCCAACACCACCAGAAGGAGTAGAAGCGCATAGAGAGATAGAGTCCAATCCGTGTGGACCTACTCGGCCAACTGACTTAGAGAGTCTGCCAAGCCATAGAGCCTCTCCGGAAGGTACTTCACTGCTAAAAAGAACTCGTGGTGGTAACACCACAACAAAATCTCGCATGCCCGATGTGGCCACACTAAGGAGCGAGATGCCCCCCCTTTGCTTATTGAGAAACCAGGCCACTGAGGTGCTGTCTGACTGAAACAACACATGTTATCCCCTGACATTTGTGCCCCCAAACGTGGAAGAAAACATCAGCACGATCTTCGTAAAAGACCCAAGGAAGGACCCCAATAAAGTGATAGTCCTAATCCGCCTCCGGCCGCTGTGTAAAACACGAAGGCAGAAAGAAAAGTGAATCCAAGCACTCAGACTCCAGTTGACATAACTGTCAATAGTATGAACGAAAACGTGCTATTGTTTGCCCACTGAACCCGACCAGTAAGAAGCCCCGAGGGGATAAAATGGTGGGTATTTGGCAACGTGACAAGCCGGGAATAAGCTAACAGCAGAAGCTGAGAACAGCCAGCTTAGCGCTTTTCCTTGATCAGACAGACCGAGGGCTTTTCTTTGCTGTGAGCTTCCCTTTGATAGGGAAGAGTCCACTCGCAAAGAAGAGGAAACGAAAGAAAATCCTCACGCAAGGGAGAGATTAACGACTCCCAACCGACCAATACTGTCGGCCGAGGCCTTCTCCCATGCGAACAGCAAAGCTAAATCCTTTATAAATGTGTCTTCTACAGCCCGGGGAAAATTGTTCTTACAAACAGACAGTTTCCCCTTGCTATACACATCCCAAAAAAGGACGCCCGTCAACCCCAGGCTACCCGGGGGTAGTTCCGTAGGCAGAACAAAAGAAAACCTTAAGTTCCTAGGCTTGGCGCTAACCGAGCCTACGCAACACGCTCAGCGAGCGATGCGCTACTTGAGCGGATGACGCAAGCTAAAGCCACACCACAACAGGTGCTCAGCCAAGCGCTGCTCCGAAGGAAGAAGAGAGGAAGTAGACTCGTAAGAAACCTTCCGCAATTCCCCCACCGCCGATGAAGGAGCTAAGAACTAGACGTTCAAAGACTTCCCTTCAAAGGCTCAAATCAGCTAAAGGAGCCGCAAACCGCAGCAATCAAAGCCTCCCCAAAAGCCGCCAGCAAAGGCAGAGGTGGGGCCAAAACATCGTTAGAGTACGCAGATTGATCCTGAGGAGGAACAAACACGCCAAAAAAGCTGGAGAAAAGACGGCATATGACGATGCTACCGCTAACCCCTTCGGGACAGTAGCGTGTAGCAACCCCTGCTGCCAGCGCCAAAAAGACGGCAGCTTAGCCGAAAGGCAAAAAGAGGTATCACCCTCTGCCACAGAAGCCACATCTTCTATACCCTCATCATCCTGTTCAGCAGTATCCCAACGAACTTCGAAAGGATGAGAACCGGCAACCAATCCCGACAGGGCAACACATGCCAAGAAGAGGGAAAGGCAGGGAAAAACCCCTGAAGCCGGAACTTCGTGAACAGATTCTCCATCCACTTGCCTCATCCCAGCTGAAAGACTGGAAGAGGAAGTGAACGCAGCCTGTGTAACGGCAGAGGAACCGCAGTAACGGAACCTAAAGCCGAAGGCTGACGAGAGCCGCCTACCAAACACCACAGTGTTAACGGCCGAAGCCACAGCCGCAAAAACGGAAGCGGAACCGGCCGTGGATTGCTGCCGTTTCAGTCGCAAGCACCACTGCGCTTGAACTTAGACGGCAACAGGAACCCGACGCCATCCGTCAAAGCGTAAGCACCATCGTCCAGACAGCCTTCATGCACCTCAGCGCAATTCGGAAGTTGACGCCCTGCTTGACTGCCATAGTCAAACAGAGAGCCATCTTTACTGTCTTCTTCCTGCCCCCAGGGCGGAAGCGGAAGCCGCACAGACTGACCAACGTCCAACGACGCGGCAGAAAGCCACAACCTTCCGTACGCTCTACAGTGTCCCTACCCCCCCCTGACCGGCCGCTTAGCGGCGATGGCCAGACGGGGTATCAGAACTTTCACCCGTGAGCGCGATGCCCGTGGCTACTTTTGACTGTAGACGCGCTACACTTTCCCCGGAGAACCCGGGTACTCGTGTAGCAGACCAACCCTGTGACAGTGACCCCCTGCTTGACTGCCATAGTCAAACAGAGAGCCATCTTAACTGTCTTCTTCCTGCCCCCAGGGCGGAAGCGGAAGCCGCACAGACTAACCAAACGTCAAATGACGCGGCAGAAAGCAACAACCTTCCGTACGCTCTACAGTGTCCCTACCCCCCCCTGACCGGCCGCTTAGCGGTCGATGGCCAGGCGGAGTATCAGAACTTTCACCCGTGAGCGCAACGCCCATGGCTACTTTTTACTGTAGACGCGCTACACTTTCCCCGGAGAACCCGGGTACTCGTGTAGCAGACATACCTTGTGACAGCGAACCACCAGGAGACGGCACACCCAACGAAAGTGGGATAACCTAGTCCCCATCCTGAACAGCGTGAACATCCGCTCTGGTCACCGCAGCGGAAGAGCCCGCCACAAACTTGGCCAAAGATGACGATCCTGTCACCCCGGGAGGGAGTGCACGGAGTTCAGCTCGCGTAGACGAAAATTCTTCCGCCAGTGAAGATACCTGTGAACAAAGTGCAAGCAAAAGCGAAGCCACGACCGCGGCCGCCAGCCCAGAAAACAGCAGGAGCAGAAACCGCTTTAGCCGGCTCAGCAACATGAGCGGCCATAACCAAAGGCTACTCCGGCAAAATGGCCGCCGACAAAATGGCGGCATAAGGCATGTCTAGCAAAACATCAACACATTAGCCTGAGTCAAGTTCAAACACCGCCGACGGTTAGTTTAGATTATCTAGGCGTCTTTTCGGAGGAGAGGACTCAGCAGCACCTGCTTAGAACTCTGCCCCAACCAAACGGTATCAGCCATAGCAAGACAGACTTGGTCAAAAAAATTTCAGAAAAAATTTTCAGAAAATTTCACAAGTCCAAAATGGCCAAACAACGCCTTAATACAAGTACAAAACAAGAACAATCTCACCTCAATACAGTAGCAAGGTAAGACGACGCAAGAATACCAAGGAGAAGAAACCCGGTCCCACAGACCAAGCAACATCGGCTGAACAACAGCCAGAGCGTACGTAAATGCGACCAGCCAGTCTGACGCTGAGTTTTGGAATGATAAGATGGTGGTGTATGCGCGCGCATACGGAAGTCAGGCTAGTGGTTAGTCTGGCATTATGGGATAGGTCACTCTCTTTTTTAGAGTGGTCTCCCTTGGTTACCAAGGGGACGCGTACAGCGTAACCAGCACTGAACTAGGGTTAATTGCTATATGTGAGTTGGGTAAGATATGTAATTTAATCAAGTCTAGAGCCACAAAACACCGGCACAAAGCATGCTCGCGCGATGCCAGAGGCAGTGCGTGCTCAAGCAAACTGTCAAACCGATTGAGAATTGAACCGAACGGCGCACAAAACGAAAGCTGGGACTGTTTGGGTTTACCGTTTGGGAATAACAGGTTTTTGCATTTCGGCGTACACCAAATCGAGTTCCGCGTACTGGAGATGTTATTTCGGCGTAAAGTACGCCGAACGGCTTACAATGCTAGGCCCTGTAAATAAAATAAAAATGCGTAAGGAATACTCAAGGACAGGGTAAAAACGGCGCGGCGAGTAATTTTGTGTGTGCGCACAAGCTTTTGCATGACATTGACAGAACCACATCTTCTGTTAAGAGTATTTACATTGCCAAAGATGCACCCATCACAGAAAAGCAGCCATGTGCTCAACATACGGGAAAGCCAAGGCAAGGGCATGTATTTTTTCCAAGCAGGATTATCATTGGAGAAAAAGTGGCTACTTATTTTTGCGTCTGCCACACGTGTCTAGATGAAAAAGCAAATGCTTATGACTCCCCTTCGTCATGTCCACCCTTCGTCATGTCCAATCACAGTGGATCCCCCTTTTAAGAACCCCTGATATAAGAATCCATCCCTTTAAAGTTATGAATCGAACACAACATTTAATCTACTGCAAGTAAATTCTTTGCATGGTATTTGGTCATTGGCGACAGTAACTGAGTAAGCTGACGAAATACTGATGGAGAACATACCAAAATTGGTTTCTGTTGTGTTGTTCTTTTTTGATTTTATTGGAATCTAATTATCTATGGTAAAAAGTAACAATTTAAATGTGGGTTGTCACTCCCTGCATCACATTCAGTGATTCACAAGCCAAAGCAAATACTGAAATAGACATAGGATTTTGATCACCCATTTTGAAGTTAGCAACCAATCGGTTAAATGTAATATTGTTATTAAGCAGATTGTCGCTTTTCCCTTCCTGGGAAAAGGTTCCTGTGTCCACAGTAGATCGCAACTAATAAACTAACAGTAATAACAGTAACATTGGAAAGGAAGGCATAGGGGTTTAAAGGCGAACATCCGGAGGAATTTTTCTCCTGGAGAGACCTCCACTTGCCCCCTGCGTTATCAGAGACTCGGACAGGTGATACCTAAACAATCCACAGTGGCCCACCAAAACTGGCCCCTGGCAGCTAATTGAATTAGAATGGTGGTCTTGACACTGGCTTTCCCCCTTTCTTTTTTACTTTTCGTCCAGCAAAGTGCTGCTTACTTGAAAATGTGGAGGCACTTCCTGTATGTTTCTGTAAAATTTTGACTATGTTCATGGTTACTGTACTTCTATGGACAGTTTGTTCCTTACGACACATTTTTTCCAATGCTAAACTGAGACGGTTATTAGTTATACATAAATAAATGACAAGAATGTTTCTTTTCACAAAATAAGACACAACATCAAAAATGAATACAGATTTGATCTACAAGGAGGAAATATCAAACCAACCCACACCCTAAACAGCCCCTAAAGCAGCTTTCTTTCTTTCTTTCTTTATTTGGTGTTTAACGTCGTTTTCAACCATTCAAGGTTATATCGCGACGGGGGAAGGGGGGAGATGGGATAGGGGAAAGATGGGATAGAGCCACTTGTTAATTGTTTCTTGTTCACAAAAGCACTAATCAAAAAATTGCTCCAGGGGCTTGCAACGTAGTACAATATATGACCTTACTGGGAGAATGCAAGTTTCCAGTACAAAGGACGTAACATTTCTTACATACTGCTTGACTAAAATCTTTACAAACATTGACTATATTCTATACAAGAAACACTTAACAAGGGTAAAAGGAGAAACAGAACCTGTTAGTCGCCTCTTACGACATGCTGGTTAGCATCGGGTAAATTCTTTCTCGTCCCAACCAATATGGGACTCCCCCTAACCCGCGGGGGGTCCTAAAGCAGCTCATGACAAACTTTTGGTACACACTTTTACAAAATAATACTCTAATTTCTAACCAGCTGCATTACACGCTGCCAACAGAGAGAGAACAAGTCGCGTAAGGCGAAAATACAACATTTAGTCAAGCTCAGTCGAACTCACAGAATGAAACTGAACGCAAAGCATTTTTTCCGCAAGACCGTACACTCGTAGCATCGTCTGTCCACCGCTCGTGGCAAAGGCAGTGAAATTAACAATACAGTATAGCGGTTGCGCTGAGGAGGATAGCCCGCTTTTCTATATCTCTATTCTTTTTATCTTTCTGAACGTGTTTTTAATCCAAACATATCATATCTATATGTTTTTGGAATCAGGGACCAACAAGGAATAAGATGAAATTGTTTTTAAATCGATTTTGGAAATTTAATTTTAATAATAATGTTTATATTTTTTAATTTTAAGAGCTTGTTTTTAATGTGAATATAACATATTTATATAATTTTGAAATCAGAAAATGATGAAGAATACGATACACGTAATTTTGGATCGTTTTATAAACAAGAAGAGCAAACGCTCGATCGAGTCACTTTCGCAGTTCTGAATATTATATGAGGCATCAGATGGACAGGAAGAAATTGCTATTCACAACACAATGAGTCACGTTCACATAAAATTTGAGCCCGGTCACTTTTATAGTTTCCGAGAAAAGCCCAACGTTAAGTTGTGTGTTGCCGAACAGAAAAGGCTAGTTATCTCCCTTGTTTTTCTGATAACGTTCGTAAAAGGCTACAGATGTAAATACTTTGATGTAAAGAATAATCCTACAAAGTTTCAATCACATCCGATGAACTTTGTCAAAGATATAAAATGTCTAATTTTTCCTTTGACGCTGACCTGTGACCTTGAAAAAGGTCAAAGGTCAACGAAACCATCGTTAAAGTGTAGAGGTCATTGGAGGTCACGACTAAACAAAATATGAGCCCGATCGCTTTGATAGTTTCCGAGAAAAGATATAAAATGTCTAATTTTTCCTTTGACGCTGACCTGTGACCTTGAAAAAGGTCAAAGGTCAACGAAACCATCGTTAAAGTGTAGAGGTCATTGGAGGTCACGACTAAACAAAATATGAGCCCGATCGCTTTGATAGTTTCCGAGAAAAGTCCAACGTTAAGGTGGTGTCTACGGACGGCCGGCCGGCCGGACAGACTAACACTGACCGATTACATAGTCACTTTTTCTCAAGTGACTCAACAAAATAATTTTAATTACAATTAACCCCTTCACTGCCCAGCACATACTAGATACGTGGTCATGTTTGGTTTGTCATACGCCCATACACGTACCTAACGCATCAGCACTTTTCAGGACATTTGTGAAAACTAAATGGGAGGTAACCACTGTCCAACTTCTTGTAGGGGTTTAAACACAGTTCTTTCTCATTGACCGTTCAGATAAGTTAGTACCACGTGGTAAAAACATTTTTAGAAGTTTTTTTCCGATCTATAAGATTCAAAATGGCGGCCGAAAGTCGGACATCAACTTGTAGACCTGTTTTCAAATGATACAGTGTTCTGGAAGCTCTACAAGAAGTGATTTATGGATTACCATACAGAAGAATACTGTTATGGGCTGTAATGTGAGTACCTGATGTTTGTTTTAGCTGTGTTTTCTGCGGTTTTACGTGCTGCTGTGTGTGTGTGTGTGTGAAAGTTTGGAAACTGTAATTTTTGACAAAAATGGTCATTCTTTGGATTTTTACTATAACAATCACAAACAAAGTCCAATGATCATGTTATTAGATAATAGCCAAGGGTGTAAGCAAACCACATGCCAAAGATCTAAGAGATCTCTCAATAAATGATTGAGCAGTGAACAGATTAGGCCTAAAAAAAAAATAGGTGTGGTTACGGTAACCCGACCTACCCTATTTTTAGGGGCCGATCCTATAACTTTTTATTACATTTTTCAACAACAACAAAAAAACAAAAACAAAAACGAGTGCAAAAAACGCAATGAAAGCGAAAGCGCCCGAGTCGCACACTTATTTCCCTGTCAAGTAGGTTTAATTTGTACACATTAGAAAAAAAAGTTAAAAAAAAAAAAAGTGATTGCCTACCTACCTACCCTATTTTTTTGGCTATGTTACCGTAACCACACCTATTATTTTTTTTGGCCTTAGTGAACCTACCGAAGAAAGCGAAATTTGCTCTGGCGCACAGCAATACCAAAATGCTGTTATACTGTGGCCGTGAAGGGGTTAACAGATTTTTAATGACCAAAGTCATGAATTAAATTTTAAGCCTCCAAGCTGAAATGCAATACCAAAGTCCGGCCTTCGTCGACCATTGCTTTGCCAAAATAAAAATTTCAATCAATTTTATTGAAAAATGAGGGTGTGACAGTGCCGCCTCAACTTTTACAAAAAGCGGGATATGACGTCATCAAAGGTATTTATCGAAAAAATGAAAAAAACGTCTGGGGAACTCTCATGAAAAATTTCATACAGATCGGTCCAGTAGTTTACTCTGAATCGCTCTACACACACACCACGACCCTAGTCTCGATTCCCCCTCTATGCTTAAAACATTTAGTCAAAACTTGACTAAATGTAAAAAGGAAGGGAGAGACATAGTTATCTCCCCTTTCTCTTTCTCAGGACGGTTGTTAGCTCCTCCTTTCTTAGGACGGTGTGTGTCTGGTACCAGCGAAATGTGTATGTGTTCTGCGCGAACTTAGAATCCGGTTTCATTCTAGAATGGACCGGGTCCAGGTTGGAATTCTAACCCTGCGCAAGTACAGGGGTGCCATTCTAGAATGAAACCCTTGTTGCTGGTCCATTCTAGAATCGGCCGTGCGCAAGGTTGGAATTTGGGTCCAAGTTGGAATAGTCATTTCAGTTAGACTATCACACAACCAAAGCCACAAATGTGGATTTTCTGTTTGTTTTTGTTTTTTGTGTGTTTGGTTGGGTTTTTTTTCGGGTTTTTTTACACTTTACTCAAAGACATCGTGAATTGGGATTGTGATGTTCTGAAAGTGATTACGATTTTGAGAGACACTCAGCGCTTATCGCTACGAACGGAAATTTCCGGACTGACAGTGTTTTGCCGATCTCGCTTGTAACTTTTAATCTTATTCATATACATGAAGTTGGTCTTCTGAATTGTGCGGAAGATATAATGTCAACTTTTTTTTTAAACCTGTGACAACAGCTCTATAACTCACTCTGTCCTTCTGTTGGTCTGTCTGTCGGTTAGTCGGTCTGACCGTCTGTCTGTCTGTCTGTCAAAAAACCGGACATTTCCGAGAGGGAGACAGCGCTGACATTGCAAGCGGCCGCAACCGGCTCTCATCACAAAAACAACTGCCCTGCAAACAATACCGCCCTGGTAGTCCCCCTTGCTATGGTCTGCCTTTGTTTATTGCGTACTCAGGAGTGTCAACTTTCTTGACATGACATGACATTCGCAAGATCGCCAAAGGATTTTTTTCAGGGGTAGACAAATCAGCCCCATTTTATCAAAGGGAAGGTGCAGGTGGAGATAATTCAAGGGAAGACAACTCTGTCTTACCTACAAACATTACGGCCCCCTTTATTCAAGGGTTTCATTCTAGAATGGCACCCCTGTACTTGCGCAGGGTTAGAATTCCAACCTGGACCCGGTCCATTCTAGAATGAAACCGGATTCTAAGTTCGCGCAGAACATATGCATCAATCGCCTTTATGTATTTGTATGTGGTCATCACAAACAGCACTAATCTATTAAAATGAAGGTCCCCTCATGCATGAGGGTCTTACCAGTAACATTGTTTCGTCTGGAACCTCTGTGTCTGACTCTAAATCTTGAGCAGCTAAGCGCATATTTTATCAAAAATTCTTTGTTGCTGGCTTGGTCAAGCCGCCAGCTGAGGGAGCTTGTGATTGGCCAATCAAAGTCACGTGGATATTCCCTATCCACAGATGCCTCTAATGAGGTCACTTTTGAGTCTAACGAGACGACCCGCATACAGTACCTTAATTTAAACCTAATGCAATTAGCGAAGATGTACAAAAGACACCAAGCATCCACTAGTGCTGCCTCAAAGACTAATACAGTGTCCTTGATCGCTTGGAAATGCCACTCTTTCTTCCTGCAGCGAAAGAATCATTTCCGCCATGTTTTGTGTGGTAAAATGCATTGCAAAATGAGAAACATTCGTTTAAAATGTGCTTTTTCTCGCGCCTTAGTGGGTATAGCGCAATCAAATGTCAAACAACATGACAAATACAGATTGATGGAGCATATCCGTCCACGCATGTGCACCCAAACAAGAAAAATTCTCACCTCATGCTCAAGATGCACCGTCCGGCAGACATTGATGTCAAAACGAGGCTGATGAATTCAGGGGAGCGAACTACTTCACCCAAGGGGTCCTTTTTAAACTTAAAAGTTAAACGCAAACAATCTACCGAGAAAGGCTAACAAGATTTTAAGAAACAGTAAACAATTTGGCACAAATAAATTTACTCATTATATAACGTATATTAACTGCCAATCCTTTTGTCTTAGTGCATCAGGTATTGAACTGTACGTATTTCAAGATAGAGTTCAAGTACATGACAATGAATGCTCCCTTAAAAATGGCTGCGTCTTGCCGTCTGCTTAGAGCGGCTTTATTCGTTTTATTGCTCAACAGGTGTCTGGCGTGGGATAATGATGAACTGGAAATTTTTGACTTGGTGGAGGAAGTGAATGCTAATTTCTACGATGTACTCGGTGTTGGCCAGGTGATACAAACATGATACAAATTTATAGTTTGTCATCACGTCCTCAGTGTAACAGCTTTGTGCAGGCTACTGACGTGTACGCTGTATTCTATTTTAATTTTTATGGACAGAACTTCTGCAAAGTGTTACAGGCATAAACAAAAATAGCGTATGAGAGGAAGGGGCCCCTCCAAAATGAGGCAGGGGTACAGGGGCTGGCTAGGTTTTGCCCCTACTTGCTGTTGAAATATAGCATATGAAAGGGGTATTTTGGGTCTGCGAAAAAACATTTACCGGTTGGAAGGGGAGGGGGGGTGGGGTGCTTCCGGAACCCAGGAAATGCCCCTAGATCAAGCCCTGGGTTAAGGTGAAATCCATGACCGTTGCATTCAACTTTGTTCAATTTGTATGATCTCTCTCTGGTTTTCTAGTGCTTCTATGCTGAAAGTGAAATGCACAAGAAACTCCTTCCAGTGGATATATTGAGGTCTAACGAATGACGTATCACAACGTGCGCGGTCATCCTTGGCGGTCAAGAAAGCCGCGGGCGCCGCCGCAATCATTGCGCAGACGACACTTCTAGACCGCCAATATTGTTTGTGCGCATTACGTGCTCCACATAAATCGGCCGGAAACGAAGCAATTGGGAAACCTGGATAGAAGTAATGCTGTTCTGGGGTCTATGCACGGAATGAGTGTAAAGTACATGCCGTGTACAGCGAAGTCATGACTTGCAAAGTGACGACTACCGCAGGTGCTGAGTCCATATAAACGTATTACGGTATGCCGCCTCGCCTGATGACTTGCAAGGCGCCGCCTAAAGCAAGGTCACCCATCAATCTATTTTTATAACAAGGAATTCCTTCCTATGCGCATGTGCTAGGGGCATTCCATAACATCCTCTTGCTCCATTGCACACCGTGTTCTACTATTTGGAGACTGAGAAGGTAGAGAAATGGAGGTGAAACAGATGAGAAAGAGGATGCCTGTCGCGTAAAAGCTGAAAGTCAAGACGGCACATGTGAAACATGAGTCATAGTGCTACTTTGTGCTGAAACAAATTTTGGATTTCTTCGCTAATCTCATCGGCGTTTGTTGCAAAATAAAATGACGAGGAAAGTGTATCTCGCAAAAACCCGATGACGGTGAAAAACTCGTCGACTTCGATAGTGGAAAACCATGAAAGAGGCCATTTTGGTCGCTGTAGTCGCCGACTAAGTCATTTAGATGACCTCCGGAACACGTTTAAATTTAGTCGCCAGTTTCAACGGTACATGCTTGTCGTCACCACTTGTGCATGCCATGAAGACGGAGCGTGCTGTTTACACGCTTAGACTCCATCGGTGCATAACACCCCTGGATAAACCCAACTTCAGAATCCGGCCTGTAACACTTGCAGTATTCCAGAAGAACACGCCTCTTACCAGACTTCAAAACTCTAACAGAAGTTTCCAAACATACAGATTATTAAGTGAAATATCCGGATTTAGCTCCATGTAAGCTTCGTCGTCACACTGCATGAATCTCAAAACTGGACTGTGGCATTGCATTTGTGTATTCTGAATATTCTGTAGGGAAAATATACTCTGATTAAAGTGATCAATCAGCAGGTTTTCATGTAAGAATTACTAAGATGAGCCATGAAAAACATCAAGTTGGCCACTCATTGCTGATGTGACTTTGTTTGACTTTTGTGAAATTTCAAAATTAAGGCTAAGGTTATGAATAGCAAAAGTCCAGTCATGTGATAAGTCATTGGCAGTGCAAAACATGAAAGCATCTAACTATGCTATTTTGTTATCTCTCTATGAAGTATGATGATCACAAGATAAATATTTAATCAGTTGATGCAACTGCACACTTTTATCTAGGTGGCTTGTGCTGTTGATGATAAATACATAGTAGTACATGTATACATGTATTATTTTTCATGTTGTTTAAAGGGTAATGGGGGATGTGATGGTTCCTATCAAAATTAAATCAATTTTACGTTTGCCTTGCAGGATGCAAGTACACCAGAAATTCGGAAAGCTTACAGAAAGCTGTCCCTTCAGCTTCACCCAGACAAGAATAAAGCAGAAAATGCAGAAGAACAATTCAGACAGGTGAAGTATTTAATACTAAGTCGCTTAATTGAATGCAATGATTGTGGCATGTTTCTGTGTGCCGATGTTATCGTTTTCCCTTTGGGATCATGATACTTGATAATACTCCTGGTACAATAAAAGAGGATACGTTTGACTGAGGGAGATTATCCTGTGTGAAATTTGGAGTAATTTCCCTGAATGATTGTTTCAGATGGTGGCCATTTATGAAGTACTCAAGGATGAGAGCAAGCGACAGATGTACAATCGCGTCCTTATTGATGGGCTTCCTGACTGGCGCATGCCTGTCTTCTACTATCGCCGTGCACGGAAGATGGGCTTTGTGGAGCTGTTTGGCTTGCTTGCCCTTATTGTCACTATTGGGCAGTACTTGTATGGTTGGGCGGTGTACATCGAGCAAAGACTTACACTGGTCAGTATTGTGTTTACTTTGCCTGTGTACATTTGGTACCAGAAGTGGCCTGCTGTTAAAAGTACCTTATTTTCAGGACTATACAGTATACAGGGCAACTTTTTCTGTGCAAAAATGGCTACCCTCTTTTTCTGTGACACGCATGCGTTCACTTGAACCTGGAAATTAACCACAAAAATCCCATTGCGTCATGGAATTTGAACAAATGCACATATCTCAAATAAAAACTGAAAATGATGACTCAGCATCTCCTAGAGTTTAACCGGCATTAGAAGCGACTGTGTTTAAACAGAAATCTCAAAATGAAATATGATATCTGTTGTCAGTTCATTTGCTCTGATCAAAGTCATCTAGGAGGAGTAAGGTGTATGTCAAACACAGCATATTCAAAAAACAAAAGTTTTACTCGATCTTTGTAAATCCCTCAAAGTTGAGCTCTGCAATTATCGAATACGTTTCCCAAATCTTGGTCAAATGTTAGAATGGCTATCCAGAGATTGCAGAGGCAAAATATAAAATCTACGGTATGACAGCAAAGCAGCACCCGATTAGTATTCACCCGACTAATAATATGTCTCACAGTCTGTATTGCGTGCGGATTTTTAAAGATAAGATAAAACACACACAACATTTACACTGTTGATCCAAATGTGGGGGTGGGCATTTACAAGGTACAGTACCCTATACACAGTTTTTGACCCCAAATAAGGGATGGGTGTTTGCTCGATACTGGGCGTTTACTGGGTAGTTTACGGTACATTGGGATCGAGAAGAGCAAGGACAGTACCCGGTTGCTGTGATATTGCAGCACATTTCTGGAAACAAACATATATATATATATATATATATATATATATATATATATACTAGCAGTCAGGCCCGGCTTCGCCCGGGTCTTATTCCAATGTGGATAAGAAAAATGACAGTGTGAGCTCATACATTTGGATGTATAGGCAAGGCAAGTTTCTATTTGGTTCAACGTGTTCTTCGTGATTTGTTTACCCCTTCTCACACCCACTGTAGTTACCGTCTGATCAAAGCACGCATACCTCATGAGTGAGCGCGTCATACCTTTTTGAACAGGGGAGAGAAATCTGTAAATTCTCGTGATCTTTCACTGAGGCGATCGTTTCGTAAACATTATTCGCGATGATCTGGAAGGCAGGGAGGGGGAGCAGGGGGCAGGGTTAGTGTGTGTGTGTGTGTGGGGGGGGGGGGGGGGGGGCGGCGGGATGATAGCGGGCGGGGGGTAACCCTTGAGAATGACACGGTATACTGGTTTGATGAAAGTTACCTCCCTTCCGTGGGTGACAAAGCATGACTTACCTCCCTTGCACTATATAGACTGTATTGATAGATGGGGAGGGTAATTATCCGAGGAAGCAAACAATGTCTGGAGAAACTAAAACCCAGGTGCACATTTGTGGGTCCAGGGCAGTGTGCATGCAAAATATCTTGTGCTTATCTTTTGCCATCTCTGAGCTTTGGCGATCACAGACAGACACACACACAGAGAGACAGACAGACACTCTCTTTTATTTATATGTATAGATATATATATATATATAACAAAATCAAGGAAAAGAAAAGCCAAACAAAGAATTTCAAGTGGCAGCCCAAATTTTCGACCTGTTGCCAGGCCTTCCTCAGGGGCGTGTAATTCTGCGAGACGCCAATTCATGCATCAATTACTAAGCAACACAATACCATGGTTAATTCAGTTACGACTCACAAAGCAAATATTTCAAAGATAAAATTTACATTCAAGCTAAGATCTACTTTCGTTTTGATTGCAATCAAAACAAATGTACACGTGCGAATTCCAAAGTTATTACGTCAAAGGTATACCTATCTTGTAGTGACGTATTTGTCGCTGGTGACGTAATTTCAAAGTTCGAACAAAATGGATACTTTTTCGCGCAGTGAACAGGCAAAACTATCCTTCCAATGTCTCTTCACTTGCGTAAGTACTTCAACGCATTTTTTATGCCAAAGGTTAGTATAAAGATACAACACGTAACCCTTAGGACACAATACATAAACAATATGTATCGCAACTATATGTATTCGAAGACCGATAGAGAAGATACACTAAGATTTAGACATCTTGATGCTCATGGACTTTAGATCAACATTCCGACAACCATATTCTATGACAAATTCATATTCTCTCTCTCTCTCTCTCTCTCTCTCTCTCTCTCTCTCTCTCTCTCTCTCTCTCTCTCTCCCTCTCTCTCTCTCTCTCTTTATCTCTCTCTTTATCTCTCTCTCTCTAACACACACACACACACACACACACACACACACACACACACACACACACACACACACACATTGCATGGTCTAAACGAAAGCTGTAATAAAGTGTTTACGGATCAGAATTGAGTCCACTCGGCACCAAAGTTTTTAATTTTGCAATCCAGAAAGACTCTCTTTTCCATCTCTCATCCCGGGTCGAACAAAAGACTCTTTCGATCACAGTGCACTCCATATCACCGAGAGAATGGTCGGGCTGGTTGAAGTGCACTGTGAGAAGAGTACCTGTGTTCTTGCCAATGTGTGAGCGGTGGAGATAGAACCTTTCTCTGAGACTGTTTTGAGTCTGCCCCACGTACTGGGCACTGTGGCATTTTTTACACGAAATGAGATAGATGATGTTTTTTGTGTCACAGGAGAAGTGTTCTCTAAGAGTGAAAGTTTCACCTGTTTTACTTGAATTGAATATATATATATATATGGTTGTAACTATAGACGCTTGGTCTGTGCACCTTGAAGAAGGCCTGCGGGCCGAAAATTTGGATTTAAAAAGATGCGACATTCTGGCTTGGTTTTGGACTTTTTATTGTGTTGTTTAAATAAGCTTTGTTAAGCTTTAAAAAGTTTTCCAGCCTTCATTGTGTGGCGTGGTGCAGAGGAAAAAGAGTTTCTTGAATTCTGTATATATATATATATATATATAAAACATCAGAAATTGTGAAAGAAACAATTGAAAGTACTATGTTATGTTTGCGCCTAATGTACTGAAAGTGTCAAGTCTGTAAGGTTATCTGATTTTCTGAGCTACAAAGTTTGGTTTGGGGGTTGACAAAACATGCAAGAAATGCCTTATTATCAGTGTTTAGTGGCTGTCAGCATGCCCAAGAGCTAGCCTGTCATCGACCCGATCTGCAGACATCAAAGGGTCTCCCCTCTCCCTGTTGTGAGCCAGCTGCAAGATATCACCCACTACCTACACTTGACCTCTCCTCTTTCCACCCTTCCCCTCCCTTCCCTACTTTTTATTGTTGTTTGCCAGCTGCAACATGATACCCACTAATATGTTATAGATGTGATTGCCTTCCTGTGTAGACTGCCAGTACTTGCAAAGCAGTACCTGAGCATAAAGTGTCATTCAGTTATGACCACTTCTAAAAGAAAAGCTAATCTACTCCAATTCTAAGAAGAGTTTACAAACAATGATGTTGACTTCAGGACTTACTAATAGTAACTTACTAACGGAGATTTTAAAGCATCATGTATCGCACTCCTACTGCGATAACTTGTTAAGAAAGAATGCAAGAAAAATGAAGAACACAGTAGACAAACTCCGGAAATAACTCTGTTGGGTTTGTATGGATTGCGCATGAGTGAATACTTTTGCTTTTTATGGAGTCAAACTCTCCACACATGCTCCTGGTCCACGTGTTTCAGACAGTTGACTGGCTTATAATGTCATGTGGGAAAGTTTGCTTCAATAAAAGCACGAGTTATTTGCTCTTTCACAACCCATGCAAACCCCAACAGAATTATTTCTGAACATCGTCTATTGTGCTTGATTTTGATAAAGAACAGACCTGTGCACATCTACGGTTTCTCCGTAATTTCTCCGATTTTTATATGCAGAATACGGTGTTACGGATTTTTAATTAAAATTCCGAAATTCCGATGTTTTACTCAAAACAAAAACAATTGTACTTTTTTTCTGTTTTAAGATGTTTTGACCAATTAGTTGGCCGTTGCGCTGAAAAGACGTTTTCCGATTTACCGGAAACACGCGTGTTCTCAGCATTGAGTCTTTGTTCTTAGACTTAGTTCGTCCAGCGTCTGCGTGGCAACTTGTGATTGAAGTGAAACATGGAAAAGAAAAAAAGAGTGCGAGATTCAGATAGTGAAGAGCTCTGTCACCAAAGAAGAAGAAAACGGCACAACAGTGTTTCAGTTTGTGTGCTTTGTGAGCAGAATTATGCCTTGAACTGTCGTTACAGCTTAGGATTTAAGCATGTTAAAAACTACTGAAATTTGGGTTGTTTACTAGATCTACTGATGAGCGTTTTGAGTGTGCACAGGTCTGTAAAGAATCATTTTGCCTCAAATAAAGTAAAGACAAAAATTATGCAGACCACTGTTTACACTGTTTTTCTTCACACACTCACTCACAAAAAGCAAAACAAAACATTAATTTGTTAGGCTCTTTTGTTCGGCAGTGTGTGTTTGAAACAGTAACTGCATGACTGTATATTTGTGGTCCGTACTTATAATTGTCCAAGAGGTTGTTGCTACTTTGGCTAGTTAAATTCTTCCTTTTGCAGGTAACATTCCAGCATACTAAAGACTTTCAGGGATACTTAAACTAAAGGTACCACTGTATCTTCTATATTTCAGGAAGACATGATAGACAGTAGGAGGAAAAAGGAACGAAAGAAAAAGAACAAGGCCAGTGAAGAAGCAGAAGAGTTGGAAGAAGCAATGGCCTCACTCCCGAAGCCCAGCATTTTCAACCTCTGGCCATTCCGTCTTCCTGGCTTTTTGTACTGGTGTGTGCGCAGCATACCAACAATGATCGTAGCAATCAAGGAAGAAATTGCGGAGCGGCGCAGACGGAAAGTTGAGGAGGAGGAGGTGGAAGAAGAGGAAGAGGATGACAATGATTTTCCGAAAGGTCAGACTGACTTTGGGTGGGCGTGATGCATACACAGAGAGCTTTTGGCCTTTGCAAGGAATTGAACTGCATAGCTCTGTTTTAAAGTTGTGTGTCATCTAACTTGTGTTTTGGAAGATGATCAGAGAAAAAGTGATATATCTTTGGAGTAGTAATTGTGTCATTAAGGTAATATGTGACTAAAAATAATTTTCTGTATTTGAAGACTCAATCAAGTCAATTGAATGTCATATTTACATTTTTTTTATTATTTTACAGTGGCACGGAAGCCAAAGCGTCGCAAAATGGAGGTGCCAGAGTATACTGGAGTGGAGGGGGATACAGGAAATGCAGTGTCCAGCAGCAGACAGACACTGAGTGGTGATGAACAGACTCATGCAACGCCAAAGAAGAAGGTGGGTATAGCATTCTTTTAGACTGAAGACGCAAAAGCCTTAAAAACCCTGTGAATAAGCTAGCAGCAAGCTGGCTGAATTTAAAGGAGTCATACATTTTAATAAATGCAATCAAGACGATTTTCGGAAATAACTCTGTCAGGATTTGCAAGCGTTGTGGAAGAGTTACGCTCCTTACCTTGTACAAAGAGGAAACACGTTGTCGACCAGAACAACGATTGCAGTGAATAACTGACTCCAATGTGTATTTTATGCAGTGTCTAATCGATATGATGTCCTTTTTTTCCGAAAAACTGCACAACGGCGCCACTATTCACTTAATGGCCTACAGCAATCGCTAAGCACGCGTGTGAGTTTCTCGCGCTGCCATGACCTTGACATCAAGCCACTAGGGGCAAGTGATCCGGCATTGCCGTCAAAAATCGTAAACTTCGATGTGTATATTTTTGAAAGAAATTGGGTCATATCGAGCGGACACTGCATAACGTACATATTGGAATCAGTTGTTTGCTGCGATCGTTGTTTTAGCTGGTCGACCAGGTGTTTCCTAAGGGTAAGGGGCACAACTCTTCGACAGCGCTTGTAAATTCCGGAAAACGTCTATTGTCAGCAAGAGAGGTTAATATATTAATTTGGTTGGCTAAAACTAGTCATGTAATTTAGAAAAAGCAGGGCAACCAGTAGTTTATGATTTAAATCTCTATCACATCAGTGTCTGAGCTCTTTAGTTAAAGCTAAAATGTAAGCAGAAGTGTCAGTGTCTCCTGCATGTAAATGGGACCATCAGAGTCTGTAATGGATCAAAAGTTAAGACTCGAGTATGACTTGAGTAGCAGGACACATTCAGAATCCAGAAACAAAAGGTGCATGAAAGACTTGCCAGCAGCCATCTGGTAAAGCGAAGGTCCTTCTTGGGCTGTCTTGTCTTGATCCAATCAAAATGAATACTTGTTACAGTTGCTGTGATTTTAAAGGAGGCATTCTGGTGTATGAAATGTTTGTTTCATAGAAAGGGGAGTGGACAGAAGAGGAGTTGGTGATGCTGGCCAAAGCTGTCAACAAGTTTCCTGGTGGAACACCCAAAAGATGGGAGAAGATTGCCGACATGATTGGTCGATCTGTAGATGAGGTACTGTCTTGTACTTGCCTTCTCCTCTGTTTCTTTTCGGTTATTCCCTCAATACTGATATCTAGTTTCTAATTTGGTTATGCTACACCCATGGAAAACTTTCAGTTTAATTAATCATCGACAGGCTGTGAGAAATTGACAGCTATTTCAGTAGTAGATGTGAAGAAATAACTCTTGTTGTGTTTTAACTACCGTACTTACTATCACCGTGGCCGAGTTTCCTCTCAGACGTCAAAAGAGACTGATTCATACGGTCATTGACCCGGGTAAGAAGGCCAGTGTCTCTCAGACTCAAAGGAGACCTCTCATAGATAAAACTCGGTCATTGACCCCCGGGAAGAAGGTCAGTGTCTGTAAACTGGGGCAGGCAGCTGGTCTCAACTGGAAAGTATAAATGACCCAAGGTCTCAAGGCCAACCAGCTATTACAATGCACCTGCACATCCAGAGCAAAATTATTTCCACTCTGTATTCTTCCTTTGATGTGCGGCCAATACACCGGAAGCGCCTAATGTGTTGATTTTTTCTCAATTTTATCTTAAAAGTGGGGGTTGGGCCCTATATAAAATACGCCTTATAGTCCCGAAAATACGGTATTGGCAATGGAAGAGTTGTGTCCCAAAAGGCCGAGACAATGATCTTGGCAGCAGTGAATAGTACGCACATATGTGCATGTTGTGGAAAGTTAAAGGTGTCTTATTGAGTGGACACTGCACAACATGCAGGTCTGAACTCATTAGTTATGCAGAAGGGGTCTAATTCAACCTAAAGTGGGTGCACTTCCTGTAGGTGTTTTTCCTGTATGTGCTGGGTGCACTTCCTGATGGAAAAGAGATCACACTCTTTCTTGTCACGTAAATTGCTGAGTTCAGTTTGACTTTATTATGGTTCATTCAATTTTGAAATAAAGTGAATTTTGTCTTTTTCTGCACTTTGTATGTGTCAAAACGTCTTTCATTCACCTGACAAACTTTTGGTAAAAACATTATTTTCAAGAGTGCAGCAGAGTGTCACATGACCTATAACAAGATCCGAGAAAACCACCTGGTACTGCACCTCGGTGCATTCCCTACATATAGGAAAAACACCTACAGGAAGTGCACCTACAAGAAAGGCACCTACTTTGGGACGAATTCTACCCCATTGGCATTATTTACTCAATTACTGGGACGCCATTACTGATCAGTGCCCATGTATATTTGGATCAGCTTGAGGGATGCATAAAACAAACCCAATTATTTTAGAACAATTTCTATACCTTTGCTTGATGTTGAGAACTCGCTTGGGTTTGTTTGATAACTTTATCAAAATTTAAAAACAACTGCTCTTTGGATAAATTAGAATGTTAAATTTGTTGTTGTTTCAGGTGTGTTCCAGATGTAAAAACATGAAGGGTACTTACACAATGAATCTCAGTGCGTCCGTGCAGGGTATGTTTGTATAAAATGCAGATTAAATTACATATCTTATCCCTACTCACAATATAGCAATTTACTTCAGTTTAGTGCTAGGACGCTGTAACTACGCATCACCTTGGTAACAAGGGAGGCAATTCTAAAAAAAGAACTACCCTGACCTATAAACAGGACAAAGCCAGACCAAGGCTGACTTCCTACTTGTACCGCCATCTTGCATCATTCCACTCTACAGCGTCGTGTCTAACGGACGTGTTTCTGCTACGCTCAGGCGTCTGGCCTATGCTTTGGTCAGACTTCACCTTGGTTCTTTCTACACGTCCCTCTACTCTCAGTCTGTGTTTGGGGTGAGCCCTTTCCAAACTTTTGACGTTTTTATTGTTTGACACAGTTGGTTTTGTTTTCTTTTTTTTTTGTGCACACTTTCGTCCGTCATGTCGGACAGTGGCAAAAAGAAGATTAAATCACATATTCTTACTCCTTCTCACATAAATAGCATTAACTTCCGTTTGATGCTTAGACATTGAAGTACAGACCCTGGTAACAGGGGGAGGTAACTCCCAAAACAAAACCTTGAAGTCAAGGCCCTGGTAGTTACCTCCCCTCACCGGCAGCCCGCACATGCGCGGTACATACCGCCGGTATAGTCATTCCCTACTTCAACACGCTTGTGTTCAGACGTGTTCGTACTTCTTCTAGGCTTTTCAGCCTTTGGCCTCCTGTGAGGAAGGCCATTGACCCTAGGTACATCTTGCTAAGCTGTTGGTGAGATCTTTCTTGTTTACAACTTTTGTTTATTGTAACTGTTTACTGGTGAAAATGTCTCTCTCCGTTTTCACAGAGTTCGTTTTGTTTTCACAATGGCGGACAAGAGCAGTTGCTCACTCAGACAAGTTTTGTCCTTTCTTCGCCGAGCAGTTCGTACCGTTGTTTAAGCTTAAGTCTGGTGACTTATCTGTAACAGATTCTTCTTGTTCATAGCTTGTGCCGCCATTTGCATTTTGGTAATTGTGTTGTAAACTTGGTGTCTACGTCTTCACGGATTGGTGGTTTTCAACATGGCGGACAAGAGCTGTAGCGCTGCCAGGCAGGTGACATTCGTTTTCCTGCTGAGCAGTTCGTCTTTCTTTTTTTGCTTAAGCCGAAGTGAATTTTCTGTAAGAGATCTTCTTTTAGCTAGGCTAAGGAATCACACTTTAATTAAGGATTCTCTTGCTTTTTAACTGGTCGGGAAGTTTTTCGACCAGGTTAGCATAGCATCGTTACGGGTCGTTTCGACCCTTTATTGTGTTATCGCCTACTTTGTCTCCTGTTCAGAAGGTCAAGAAGTCTTGGCGTCTCTTTCCTTGGTTTCGAGCGTCAAGAACAGATGCAGGAGATGTTGACCTTTGAAGAGGGGTGGCTTGTTCCGCCTTTGCGGCGTTTCCACCCGGAGTCAGCGACTCTGCCTCGATGTCGAGGATTCGGCCGTCAGCTACCGTGACCTCTGCTGATGTGACTTTCCCTCAACCGTCGGGTTCTGCCGACGAGGTAGGCGTTTTGGGAAGTTCGCTGCTTACCGCACCCTCAGAAAGTGTAGTTCGCCTCGACGGTTACCTTACCTGTCTCGTTGGGCCTGGCAGTGCGACCGGCTCTTCGTGTATAGGATCGTCTGCCTTGGCATCCGCTCACGCGGGTGCATCGGCAAGGGGGTTTCCGGCCACGTCTGGTTCGCCTTCGGGCGTTCCGGTTTATAGTGGCACTTTCCGTTCGTTGTCATCAACTTCCGGCGGCAACACTGTCGGGTTTCCAGTTGTTGGTGGCAACGGCAATCCGTTCCTCACTTCCGCTTCCGCTTGTTCGGTTCGGAGGGTGGGGGACTTAACGTGTCGGCTTCCGGGCATAGCACTTCAGTGTTTCCGGTTGTTCACATATTGGGATTGCCAGCTACCTCCGGTTCCGCTTCGCCGGTTCCGGGGTATGGTAGCATCCATTCCTTACCGGTTCCTCACAGTGCGGCTGCACGAGGTTCCAGTACTGGGGGACCATCATTTCCGGCGCGGGTCAATGATGGTTCCGGGAATGTTTAGTCTATGCCGGACGACTTTGTTGTTGATGGTGTGGATGACGACGAAGATCGGGACGACTCTTCAGAGGTCGAGTCTACCTTTCGAGTCGAGGAGAGACTTCTTCGGCCATTGGTTTTGGCCGCTGAAGTTACTTCTAGATATTTGCAGAAGGGGTGACAGCTACTTCTCATCTTGCGGCTCCACCACCTTCTGCATTTGGCACAATGGGGTGCCGGCTACCTCCGGTTCCGCTTCGTCGGTTTCGGGTTGCGGTAGCGTTCATTCTTTACCGGTTCCGCACAGTCTGGCGGCACGGGGTTCCGGTACTGGGGGATAATCATTTCCGGCTTCGGCCAATGATGGTTCCGGGAATGATGACTCTTTGCCAGTAGACTTCCGATGTCAACCCTTTGGGTTTCAGGTCGTTGGTGGCAGCGGTACCCTGTCTCTCACTTCCGATTTCGCTTCGGCTGTTCCGGCGAGTGAAGGATCGTACGCATTAGCATCAGCTCGCACCACCACGATGTTGCAGGTGCTTCTGCACTGGGGTTTCCGGCTACTTCTGGTTCGTCTTCCGACGTTCCAGGTGATCGTAGCACTTTTTCTTTCCTGTCCGCAACTTCCGACGTCAACCCTTCGGGGTTCTAGGTCGTTGGTGGCAGTGATGCCCTGTATCTTACTTCCGGTTCCGCTTCGGATGGTGAGGGTCTGTACGTGATGGCATCTTTGAATACGGCTTGCATCGGTCTCCGCGTCTGACTTTCGGTCTTTCAGCGATGAACAGACGTGTTCTGGTTTTTCGGCCAAACTCATGGGGACTCTTGATTTGGCGGCGAAATTAACTTCCAGATTTTTCCTGAGGACACTATGTCTTTGGAGCCTTTTGGCAGGTTGGCTTCCCGGTTTCCGGTTAGAAGAGTTCTAAGCAGGTTTCCGCCGAGCTGTCTCCGGCTAAGAAACCCTCTAGAAAGCTAAAGGTTCTTCCAGTCAGGCGGTAGTCAAGGTTTTAGTCTGGAAATTCGTTTGATGTCACTATCGACGTGCCAAAGTCACCCTCCATGCCTGCTCTGCCTTCAGAGATTGTACCGGTTACGGCTAGCTCTACTCAGCTAGCGATAAGCATGATGTTTCTGCGTCACTCTTCTCTTTGAGTGCGCAAATTAACTCTCTTTCAGCGGAGCTTTCTTCTACTAGGGCAGAGTTTCTGTCCTTGCCGGCGGGAGTTGGTGATACTCGTTCCTTGGCTAAGGTGCGTGTTCCTCCCTCGGCCACCGTGACTTCGGTTGATGTACCCGTCACCAAGATGCTGGTGATGGGGGTTTTCATCGGCGTACTCAGGCCTCTTCTGACGGTCGTTCCGATCGTTTTCAAGGTATTTATCCTTCGTTAGTAGCTGGGTTCTCCGGCCAAAACGAAGTGCGACATTTGGAGAAAGTAGCTCCACCCAAATGCCGGGCGGCGAGTGAAAGTTCTGATCCCCTGGCCACTTCGTTCTGCGAGCGCGGGTGGGTGGTGCAGGGTAGGGACCCAAATGCGCGTTTGGTCTCTGACCAAACAAGGGACTCGCTACCGTCAGCAGCCTCAGTATACGGGGTCGGATTGGCACAGCGTTCCCCGCTTCCGCCCTGGGGGCAGGAAGCAGTCCTTAGGGAAGCATCACTTGGGTCTGGAATCCCTCGGATGTCTTCCCTTCCGGTTTATGTGTCACCTGGCTACGACAGTCAGTGTGGTAGCGTACTTCCGGTATGCACGGACGTGCAGGACTACGGTTAGGATTTTGGTGCTTCTGCCCAAGAAGAAGAAGACACCAACTTCCGGTTACCATACAAGCTCCCCAATGCGGGTGTCTTCCGGTTAAAGCTTCACCAGACTATAGCAGTCAGTGTGTTAGCGGAATTCCGGCATGCAGGAAGACACCCATTTCCGACTACCATCCAAGCTTACCCATGCTTTAGCATCGGCAGCGGAGGTAGTTTTGCCGTATTTTGAGGAAGGGGTGGGTGCTTCGGCAAACTTGCCGTACCACCACCTTCAGCTTTGGTTGACTTCCGCTCAGCTCGGGAAGAAACGAGTTCCTTTTGATCTGCGAATCTCCCTCTTTTGCCTCATATATGGCCAAGTTTCTGAGCAAAACCGACTGCAAGTCAACGCACCGACAGACACAGTGCCGCTTTTGGCAGCACACAGTACGGCGTCGGACTCAGTCAAACCGTGGTTTGCTCATGTGAAGCATCCCACTCCTCTCTCTCAGGGTGCCTGCCATAAGTTCACTTCAACAGCCACTTTTTCAACCTCATCGACACTTGCCCTCCCGCGGGCTACTCTTCCGATTACAACGGAACTGGTTACGCTTAGGGAAGACGGCTACAGTAAGGACAGAGCTGTACCTTATACTGAGTCCTCTCTCTTGTCTCTGGGGGAAAAGCACAGGTATCTTTTCGAGTTATCCTCTCTTTCGGAAACTTTGCAAATATCTCTCTCGCGCTCCATCTCCTCTGCTCTCGACAACTTCGAGTTTCGTCATGACGCAGGGGAGAAGGACGTCATTAAGCTGCTAGCCACTTTGGCTAAAGTTTCTGCTGAGCAGATGAGCCTCTCAGCGCGTCTCTTTGCACACTCAGTGCATGCGCGCAGGGTCTTCTTTCTGTCTGGGGCTAGGATCCAAGATAGAGTCACCATCGAGTCACTTTAGTCTTCTCCTTTCACAGAGGGCTCCTTGCTTGGTCAGCCGTCTCTTGGCTCAAGGTGCAAGTACGAGGCGGAGCTACTCCGGCACTCATTGCTTTTTGTGTTCAGCAGGGGAGTGTTCGCACGTCTACGCTTCGTTGCATACCTCCCCATCTTCCGGCAAGAAACCGGGAACTGCTTCAGCTTTCCACATACTGCCTAAATTAGGCAAGATAATGGATAAGCTAGGCAAGCACACATAGGGTTTCAGGTACCCTCTGGCTTAGGCAGCTTTGAGTGTATGTACGTCCACATATGGTGAAGTTGTATACCCCTTTATTTCCGCCTTCTCGGATGAAGCTGCTAAGTGCCACCAATTTTTGCCTATGCGGCGGAAAACAGGTCAAGCTATAAAAGCAAACACAGCTTTTCCGGGTTACGGAATCGCTGGCATTCTCATAAGAGTCATAAGCTCTGGTTTTCCATCAGCTCTCCAGAACATGGCCAGCTAACTGGTGCACATTCTGACTCAAAAACCTTTAGGTTTACCGAGCCACTGTCCTTAACCTCTCAGACGGAACATTTCCGGCGAAGCCTACCCCTTACGGTAGTGGCATTCCGTCAGCGACTTTAGCCGGTCAACACGAAGGACTCGCATAAATTTAATAGATTCAGTGACTCATTTTAAGAGGTTACGGAAAGAACTAAGGACACCATCATGTGGCGACCCTTATGTTTGGCACAAAAGCGTTTAGCATTGGGGATCTTTTCCCCATACGCAAAAGATAGTGAACACTTATGTTGGCAATAATAGTTAGAAACACATACCTTGTGGTAAAGTGATTCAACTTCGGCATTACGCCCCTCAGGATCCTTTTCTCCCACGAGTTAACAAGCTACACTCTTGTTGTAGTCTTCACAGCGGTGGCCCCTGGATTTTTCATAACGTTGCAATGCGCTAGGAGGTCTCTCCTACATTGCAGAATAGTACTCAGTTGTACCAGAGACTATAGAGTATACAGAGACGCGTCATCCTTCTTTGCGCTGCGGTGCGAAATTGAGACCGGCCAGCCCAGCGCGGGAAAAGAGCCACACCCTGCCGCACAAGGAAACTCGCGTTTCGCGGCTGCTGTCGGCTGTGTTTATATCACGGTTATATTAACATACTGTCTGTTCTGTCCGGCTGACAGTGCTGCAAAAAGTAACTGGATGAAAAAATATGTTTGTTTGTGAACATCCTTTTTAAATGACCATAAAAACACCGCAGAAATGGTATAGATTAAAATTAAATCACATTTTCTTAGGCAATATTCGCTGGATCGCTGTAGTTATGCAAACATGATTCAAGTCAGTCTCTTTTCACGACCTAACCGTCGTTATTTTTGTGTGTTTTAATCAAATACAAATACATACTGAATACATGGTCAGTTAAGCCTGAGAAAATATGTCAGGAATAAATCGTTTAACGAAATAGTTCCCGGTTAAATCGGTAACTAAGGCATTAAATTTTAGTCAATTTGGTGTCGTCCCAGCACATCGAAACTGAAATGGGTTGTCAATTACACGGAGCTAAGAAGTTATCATGAAAGGAAAACTGTAATTCTTGTGACCAAACCGGCTGACTTTAAAGAATCTTGATCGATCGATGATTTTCTTATTTCTTTTCAGTTGCTTCTTTCTTGTTCAGAAAGCTCTCTCTCTCTCTCTCTCTCTCTCTCTCTCTCTCTCTCTCTCTCTCTCTCTCTCTCTCTCTCTTATTATGGCAAGATTCCGAGGTGGAATAACAGAACTATTTGTGCACGTTAATCGATATGAGATACGATGCGGATATGTTGTAATGCCCCTTTTTTTCCAGGGAAAGTAAAGAAGATGAGTTTTATTTTGTGCTTTGTTGCCCCGCACTTCGTGATTTGCGATGCCAGTTATTCCTGCTGTTTTATAGAAACCCAAGTTTACACAAGTTTTCTATGCTTTTGGCATCTGTGAATGAAGGTATTGTTCGAAAGTTGTCAGCTTATCACGGTGTACAAAGCATTTCGGCTACGTAGTGTTGTTATGTCTTAGTTCATGTAAGCCTACAGTATATTTTATTTGAAATGTAATGTCTTAGTTCGTGTATGAACTATGATTTATTTCATTTGATTTGTGTGCAAATGTCATTATGTCATTGTATATATGTTCACGCCCGTCATTTACAATCAAAATATTAATCATGATAAATGATACTAACGTTCGCAGCTGCAAGCCGTTGTAGATCTACTCTATAACTCCGCGACGGCCGTGTCAATCAAACGAGATGGTTATGTCTACCCTAATCGATCACCGACCGTATTGCCACTAGATCAGTCTATCAGTTCCAGACTTGGCATGCTGAAATGAGATAAAGTAGAGGAGAAATAAATCTTATACATGTGAAACTAGTACCAACATGCACAGCTTGGACTGGTTTGAGGCTGTAGTGTGTACATTGTGTGTTTTCACTGTTCCGGTAGAATAGATCTACACGCAGTTCGACGCTACAACTTTTACTGATTTTCCAACATTTAACGAGAGAAAAATTGAAGAAACAATCCTCACCTACTCTCTTCCTTGGGAAATTTGAACATCCTCAAGCCTTTGGCATGTGCGTTTGAGCAATTGATGGCCGAACACCATGCCCCACTGCGTTTTCGCGTTGGCGCGACCATGCTTGTGCAGCACGATATCACCACTGCTGTGGAAAGAGAAAGTAGGTGGTTCCATGTTTCCGCGTGGTGGCGCCACTGGGCTTCCGGTCTCACTTTTCAGCACCGTATGGAGCGTCTCTGTATACTCTATAGTCTCTGGTTGTACGCCCTGTCAAAATCTCAAGCCTTCTCGGCTAAGCCATCGAAGTGACGTCACCCTCGTCATAGTATGGTATAGGCTTCCGGCTCTACCGCGTCTACCCCTCTTTTCCTCTGGATTAAGCTCAAAGAAGGCTAAATCACGGAACTCCAGTTTCAGGGATTCAGCTTCGGATACATACTCAGATCTCTCTGCACGCTTTTTTAGCGACTATATAGGCTGGGTCGATTCCGCACAAAGGCAGAAAGAGGGTACAACTTACCTTTACCCTCAGCGGGTATTCAACTTCAGGTTTCCAGCACTTGAATTACCAGTTAACGAAACCTTGGCAAAATAGAGGCCTCCTCTATCCCTAAGCCAGTTCTCTTACCTTGAAGATATCTTCTCAAGGTTTCAGAACTAACTCCACGTAATGCCTCTAGCCATCGGGAAACTGAAAACTCATAAGACGCTCATGCACCCATCCCTTGCGACGGGGATAGATAGGAGCATGGTCTGAGAGCGGATCAGGTTACTGATACCCACACGTGCCTTTCCCAATTGCGGGGTGGGTTAACACAGAACTAGCAGGCAATCAGGTTTTCAATACTCCCGACTTTTCACCCCTGCTTTTGCAACAAGGAAAGTATACCCGCCTCATTGCAGCCACGGCATAGACTTTCTCGTTTTTACAGCAAAAGGCCGCAACACGGTCTCGTTCCGACCACCGAGGTTAAGCAGCATCAGGCCCGGTTACTACCGTGATGGGTGACAGTTTTCAACACGGGCCTGTCAGGCAATCTTTTTAACTTTCAAGCTGCGGCCTTGCGGCTTCAGCTATTGTACTGTCGTTTACTCAAACACAACTTCAGCAGTACTTCGCTCCCTCGAGGGCTACATGTCCGGTTTAATAGGAATTCGCCCTCTTTATTTCAAGCCACCGCTTAGGGACATGGGTATATAGTTCTCACTGATACCACTCCCTTAGCCATTGAGGACAACGGTCGTCTTCTCTGGAGCTTGATTTCCTCTCAGAACTTCATCCTTTTCTTTGAAAGAGACCAGTGACACACTCTTGCAAACGGGGCCTTCCTCCTCACTCATAAGTCTTTTGAGATAAGGCGGAAAGGAAAAGAGGGGGGGGGGGGGGGGGGGGGCGTGTTTGTAACTTGGACAGTTCTCCCTTGGGCTCCGTCCAGGCTGTGTGAGATAGAACATGGACCTACTTCTAGGCCTTACCTGAATTAGGCAATGCTTTTCCCTAATCTTGTCAGTATGACTTACTTAGCTCGCATTATAAGATGACAGGTCTCTTTTCTCAGAGAGACCATATGCTAGATAGGGTTCAATACCAAGAGGGTCACAGTAGACAAGTCCGAGTCTTTTGGTACAGGAGTTTCTACGCTCCACAGATTTCGAACCGCTACAGTCCGCTAGCCTTCATAAAATTTACGCGAGAAACGATCTCCCTTTTACTCCTAGCTACAGCACGCAGAGGTAGCGAGTTTCTCGCACTCTTAGGCTTACCGGGAGATGTAGTTTTCAATAGAGGCTCTCTATCTCACTCCGTTTCCGGCCAGACTTCTTAGCCAAGAATCAGAAGCCAGGACAACCATCTCCGATGGTCTTCGTTTTTCCTTTTATAGGATTCTCACCACAGGCGACCCATTCTTATGAATCTGATCAGTTAGATCACTATGCTCCTTCCTGTCTCATACAAGGGGTTTAAGATCATAAGCAAAGCTACTCTTATCGTCTTTGAACACAAAGGTAGATAAGGACATATCTAAGCTGGTGCTAAAATCGGGAAGATTATCTGAAGTCCTTGACTCCGCCTACTGGAGATCGGAGGACGTCTCTATCAACCTCTACCTGCGCGACATTTTCAGTGCGCGACAGGACGGTGCCAATGCGTTACCTGCAATGGTAGCAGCAGGGCAAATTATTGCCTAGCTCATAGAGTGAGCATCCCACCACCTACATTAGCAATCTGCTATATATGTGAGTTGGGATAAGATATGTAATTTAATCGAAAATTTCAGGAATAAATTTTCATTTGATTAATATACTTACCCAACTCACATCGTTAATCCCCCCCCCGCCTACCCCGCTACTAGGGTTTTTCTCCCAAAAAAGAAGGGTTTTTTCTCCGCTTTCGTGGGAATGATGCAAGATGGCGGCACAAGTAGGAAGTCAGCCTCGGTCTGGCTTTGTCCTATTTATAGGTCAGGGTAGTTTTTGTTTAGAATTGCCTCCCTTGTTACCAAGGTGATGCGTAGTTACAGCGTCCTAGCACTAAACTGAAGTAAATTGCTATATTGTGAGTTGGGTAAGTATATTAATCTAATGAAAATGTATTACTAAAATTTTCGATTCTGCATGCCAAGTTAACACACAAACAAATAATATCCTATTTAAATTGTTAAATCTGATAGCTTTTGAAACCTCAAAGACAACATAATTTCACACTGTGTCATCCCTACAGCAGACCTCAGTAAAGCACTGGGTAGTCATTTGTGCTTTGGCAGTCAGTGAAGCACCAAAACTTATTTCAGATTGTATACTTTGCAGTCATTTGGGCAGAATTGCCCATTTTTTTCACGGAAGGGGACTGCAGCAAGTTTCCTAATTCTGCCCAAACCTTTTTTGGCCATTTCTTTAAATTTGCTGAAGAAAACGAATCCTAGCAACATCCCTGAAAGCAGCCCAAGTAACAATACTAACAGTAACAGACACATTGCAGCCAGAGTTGGCTTAGCTTTCACATCTATAACTACCGTAGTTTCCTTCTACATACACCTATTTTGTTCTCAGGCTCATTCCCTGATCTTAATACAACCTGTTTTTTGTTTCCATGTAGAAACTTTCAAATGCTTTTGCTGTTTAAGAGCATGTTAAGGTGTTGCATGCCTGTCAATAACTCTGTTTGTCAGACTCTTGTGGTTGTCTTAGGGGACGTTCTGACCAACACCAACACCAAGATGGTGAAGAAAAACCAGCACATCAGCGATATCATCACCACAGCAGACTCCGACAGTACATCAGCATCAACACTGACAGACACGTCACAGCAAGATTCTGCTGAAAACATAGCACGGCGGCGCCACAGACCGACCAAAATTCCCAAGACAGCAGAAAGGACATTAATTCCCCAAGCTGTGCCTTCCAAAGAGGCTGATAGCAGTCAGAAAGAACAGAAACAGAGAGGGAGTGAGCAGAATGGTAATGGTGGCAGCAAGAGGACTGAGCTAGAGGGAGGAGGGACAGACGGAGACACTTGGACTCAGAACCAGCAGGTTATTTTCGAGTGGGCTTTGCGTCATTTCCCCAAAAGCACCGACAAGAGGTGGGATAAAATTGCCGAGCAAATACCAGGCAAGACAAAGGTAAGCAACTGGGTCTTTCTTGAGCTGCTTTTTTCACAATGTTATCCTTTTGCTCAGGGTCAGCATTTTGTCATTATTTACAACTGCAAATGGAAGGTTTTAGGTGTGTGTATAAGTAAGAAGAGGAGGAGAGTGAAGAGGAGTATGTGCGTCTAAAACATAGTAAAAACAAAAAGGTCCGTCAATGTAAGTAGCCCAGCAAACTCAGTACAGGCAGTGACTGCTGTGTGTTGGGGAAAGAACATCAGTCATGTACAGTGGAATCCCCTTTATAAGACCCAGGGCCGGACCCAGGGGGGGGTTCCAGGGGTTCCGGGACCCCACCCCTGGAAAAAGCATGTACCTTGCTTTGACTTTTACTAGGTTTAGCACCAAAGCAATGCTGCTCTTAACCCTCAAAACAAGGCCCAGAATGCACCAGATTGCACAGATTTTAACCGTTTTTCAAAAATGTTCCGGGGGAGCGTGCCCCCGGACCCCTCTAGTTCGCGCGCCTGCTTTGCAGGCGCGCACTTGTGGCTTCGCCACTTCGCTGATTTGCCCCCCCAAAAAAGGAGGAACCCCCCCTTACAACTCATTTGGTCCGGCCCTGAAGACCTCCACAAATCTGAGCAAATCAGGCCTTAAAAAGGAGTGTCATAAAAAAAATGGGGGTAAATTTACAGCGGTTATGAACAAAAACAGGGTCTTAAAAGGTAGGGTAAAATGGGGGTTCATCTGTAATACTCACCGGCACGTCTGACTAAATGATGTGGTTTCTGGTATTTAAATTTAAAAAAAAATTAATAACATTTTAAAAAAATTACTGGTTAATGCCGTATGATCTATACATATCGTTCTTTCATTAAACTTTTGTGATTCCTTTTTCTTCTCAACAATTTTAATTTTAAATGAGCTTGTTTAGAACATAAACATGGTTAGAGCCACAAAGAACATTTAGTTTTTGCATACAGATTCATTAATACATGTAATGTTTTTCGTTTGTGGTTTCAGGAGGATTGCATCATTCGATTCAAGTACTTGGCAGAACTGGTGAAGAAAAAGAAAGGAGAAACTCAGATATCATGACAAATCTTGTGCAAATGATTGAGTAAAACTGCTGAAACTCCTGTTGTGCTTTATGAGTTTATCATTGGCGTCTGTTTGTAATGCATGCATACAATGAAGGTCACATTATTTCCTGAAATGTATCTATTGTTGAAGAGGGATTTGACTTATGTTTACACAAGTGATACATGATAACAATGTCTGGCTAAAGCTAGAAACGGACACTGTATTTTTATAAGCAGCCCCACTGTCTGAAATGTTCAATGTTTTTTTGCCAGGAGCCTCACTAAATCTATTTTTTATCTAGTCATGTTTATCATGGATGTGAGAGTGAAGTGCTCTACAACTTTATTGTAGAGGGTTTTTACAGTGATGAAAGATTGTACACCTTTGTTATTTTGTTTGCTTTTCTGAGTGTTGGTTTTGGTTTTGTCATGTTGATTTGGATGGGTACAGCATGTAAACTGTTATTTTGTTCTTTCTCATTTGAGAACGGGCTTATGTGAATAACCTTGTGCTCATGCTGACGTACACACGCACACACATAGACAAACACACACATTGTTTGTCGGACAGTTTCATCCTTGCAAAATGCATGAAATAAAATTGTATAACAAAAGTATTGCAAGCATCGGATGTTATTAAAAATAAAGTGAAAGCAGACGCGCTCATTCAAACTTGTCTTTTTTGACAGAGGCACACACGCATGCAGATATGGACAACCATGAAAAAGGGGGCACATGTGCATGTATGTACAAATAATCATTTGCTAAAAATTATACTTGCAAAACACACACACAGTCACACCCACACCATTTCTCTGGGAGCATCGTTTTCAAGAATAATTGTTGAAAAAAGAACTCACACTTGTACCACATGCTACCCTTAAAGTTAAACCATATTTTCAAAGTGCAGCCTTTCACCTCTAGAACAGTTTTAACTCTAGAGTTGACTTGGAAAGCGGACAAACAGCATTTCTAATTTAAGATTTTGTACAACTACAAGTAATTTGTATCAAATTTTACTGAGCAATCAAGTTTCAATAGAGAGAGACAAAATACTAAGACATGTTAAACTCAAGTCATTGGACCAAAGTTGACTGAGCATTCAACACAGAGAGAAAAAATACCAAGACTTGTTCAACTCGAAGTCATAGTATAATTATTCAATTATAGTTCACTGTAAACTTCTAGTGTTGTTGTTGTTTTTAACATCATCACAAACTCCAGTTTTTTTTCAACGATATCTTTCCAATGGTGAGCATGAAATTGGAGAATAAAACTGGTAAACACTAAAAGTAAAACAAAAATACAATAATTGGGGTTGGGCAACTTGGTCACCCATTCTTTCACAAAAGCCAGGCCCTGCATACAGTGCCTTAATTACATCAAGCATTGTGTTAACTGGCCCTGCATGGAACAACAATAACGTAAGTTTGCGGCTTCAGTGAAATGCAGGCTACTTTGACTCCTTTGCCCGCAATTGACAATAATACATGTATTGGAGACAAAAATGGTTGCATGTAAATGGCATGAGAGTGGCCTGGCGTAAGATTAAGACACTGAACTAGTGACTTTGAAGAATGACTTTGTGGCTCTGTATACTCCCAGTGCTAGCATTCACAGTCACAAACAAAAAGGTTTGGTTTTAACTTTTATTCTTTACCAGACATTGTCACTCGGTTGTCTGATTGATAACCATGCAAACGGTTTCACATCACATCAAGACATATAAGTTGCATCATTTAAGCACCCCGTCGCGATATAACCTTGAATGGTTGAAAACGACGTAAAACACCAAATAAAGAAAGATTTAAGCACCCAGGTGTATGTATACACAATTTATGTTCAGTCAATGTTATTTAATTTCTGCAGAGTAGATGACTGCATGTTCCAATGAATCTAGCAAATGAATCAGCGTGAGCAAGTCAGGATCTCAGCCAATGATTAACAGGCTTAGGTGGGACGTCGCGCCAAGGGTCGTCTAGCATGGATGGATGATAATACTGCATGATGTCATCGCTACCACCTGGATTAACGTTAGGGCCGCCATGAGGACTGTGATTCTGAAAGAAAAGCAAAACAAAATCTGTAGTTTAAACTGTCAATGTCATGCTGGACAGCAATCAAGCTTGTCTCCCTGACTTACAATTGATGTAAGACGAATAGTCCAGAAGGGGCTGCAACCATGATGTTGCTCCTGAAGTCTCTGTCCCATCTAAAAGAAGCCCTTGGGCAGAGGGGTATATATATGGGTCATTCTCAGAAATGGTGGTCCAAAGTGTTACATACAAAGTAAAAAATAAAGTGTCAAGAAATACAAAATAATTGTTTTTACTATGAAGTCTATTGTTTGCTATTCATAATAATGCAAAAATTAGACAAAAAGAGTAATTGGTTGCTGAATAAGAGACGTTTTAAAGTGTTGTATTTACGTGATGAATGTTGTAACATGGAAACCAAATTCCAACTTTAAACCACCTAAGCCTTCAATCCTTTGTGCATTTTTTATCAGTTCTGCAGTATTTTTGTGTTCTACCCAACACATTCTAGTTATGAAAGGTAAGGACTTCAACTAATATTGGTAAAAAAATGACATTTGGAACAAAACTAAGGTGAATGTCGCAACACAGAAACGAAATGCTTGAACCACTTTCGGTTCCTGTGCGACAGACATGAATCTGCACTGTTTGGCCTTTCCTGCCGGCAAAACCCGCCTGACCCAAAATAACTACACAAAACACAATTCGTCAGAGTTTGCTGTATTTGTTGAAAGTTCCTGTTGCGTTCAGATTACCCATTTTAAGTACTTGATGAATGTCGAACATCGACGATCAGAGGATACGAAAACTTCTTGGCTGCTTTGTTCCGCTAAACTTCGCGCTTTGAGAGACTGTTTGCACTCGATATCCATCCGACACTACATTGTCGCCATCCGCGGTGTGTAAGTGTGTGACAAAGCTTTGCAGGCTCGACAATTAAGTAAGAACCATCTTCAGTCGTAACGTAGGTCAGGAAACGACGCCATGAGTTTCAGCAAATGATATGATTCTGGTGTTTTCTGTGAATATTTGGCTGTGATTCAAAGGACTATTTTCTTGTTCGAACTTCCTGTGCGCCAAAGAGCTAAAAATAGCCGTGATGTGGCAAAGTCATGGAGCACATTGCTGTCCGATGTTCGCGCGTCGAGTCTGGATACGATGCGTTACGACATTCATAATTTTTTGTTCGAAGCCCGTAACTTCAAATTCAGCGTGAGTTTTTGCAAAGATGTGTTGCTACGTCCAAGACTGAACTCCTGACTGTCGATTGCAGTAATTTGTTGGTGTTTGCATGTTTGCATTTAGCTATGAGACATATTGTTGATCACAAAAGTCGTGTAACGCTTCGGCGATCCGGAAACGGCCAAACTTCGCAATTGAAAAGCACACAAAAACAACACCAACGTATAGAAACCTTTTTTATTGACATACAACAATGCTTTAATGTCTCAGGAATAGATTCAGATGAAAAAAGTCGTGGTAGAAATAATTTTAATTTACTTTTTCATGATTTCAAATGTGTCACCCCTACTCACTCTCACTGGACCACCATTTCTGAGAATGACCCATATATTATGCTGATTGGTACTTGCTCCATTTTATTTGGGTAAAAATGACGATCCCTTTGCCAAGTCCCCCCTATGATAATAATAATAATAATAGTAATAATGAGAGCTTGTATAGAGCGAACCACAGTCGACAAGACTATATTGAGGTCTCCCAAATGACTTCTTACAACGTGCGTGGTCGTCCTTGGCGGTCAAGAAAGCCGCCACGATCATTGCGCAGACGACACTTCTAAACCGCCAATATTTTTGGTGCGCATCACGTGCTCCACATAAATCGGCCGGAAACGAAGCAATTGGGAAACCTGGATAGTCTATTCTTGGAGTTAGCCTTTTTTACTTGATTATCTCATAACCTCAGATTACATTGTAGAGTAACATTCTGCGAGTCTTATGTATAGGTAATCTTGAACTTTAGCGTGTTGGGCGGGGATATAGCTCAGTTGGTAGCGCGCTGGATTTGTATTCAGTTGGCCGCTGTCAGCGTGAGTTCGATCCCAGGTTCGGCGGACATTTATTTCACAGAGTCAACTTTGTGTGCAGACTCTCTTCGGTGTCCGAACCTCCCCCCGTGTACACTACATTGGGTGTGCACGTTAAAGATCCCACGATTGACAAAAGGGTCTTTCATGGCAAAATTGCTTAGGCACAGTTAATAATTGTCTACCTATACCCGTGTGACTTGGAATAATAGGCCGTGAAAGGTAAATATGCGCCGAAATGGCTGCAATCTACTGGCCGTATAAAATTTCATCTCACACGGCATCACTGCAGAGCGCCTAGAACTGTACCCACGGAATATGCGCGATATAAGACTCATTGATTAAAAACATAGCTCAGAATCCAGTGACATTCTTGACTTATTTTTGATACAAGTACATGTACGCAAGCCAAAGAACATTTGTCATGAAATTAATTGACGGATTGAACTCCAAACTTAAGCATAATTAATTAATTTGGTTGTTCAATCGACGAAAATGGCGTACGTTGTCAACCATGGGACATCATTAACACAAAAGAGTTGTCTCCCTTGTTCGCTCACACGGATAATTCCTTCTTTGACACATGTAAATGAAATGCATTCGTACAGTTCATCAGAGTTCATTCCGTAACTTCAAAGGGATCTAAAATGACTTGTTATGATTACAAATGCAGGTTCTACAAATTTGGAGACTTAAATGCCTCTGAATTATGAGCTATGAATTTAACACGCTAAAGTTCAAGATTACCTATGTATATATATTTAACAATGAAGACAAGAAGTAAAACCACATCGACTCACCCCTGAAAACCTTGGTCTTCTTTGGTTGTAGCCCCTGTTGTCTGTCCAAGGTGGACGTGGTGAATTTGGAGAATGATGTCGAAGCTGTGGCTGAGGAGTACGGAAAGAATTTGGATGAGTTGTTCTTTCAAACTGTGGCGATCCAGATCCCATTCCAGGAATAAACCCTCTTCCAACCCGACCGCCGACTGACATGCTGCTGGACAATGGAGGTCTGTGTGGTGGTGTGGCATTTTGAGGAGCCGTCATCCTGTTCATAGGAGGAAAAGTGGCCATTGGACGCAACGCAGGTGAACCCCAGCGGGGTCCAGGCGAGCTGTTGGATGAACAACTCTGAGATTTGCGCTGATCCATACCTACAATGTAACTAAACAACTGTAACGACAACAACTTACTTAAACTCCAGAGGTAAATGTTTCATTTGAAATTTTCCATAATACCGGAAGTGCTGCGCTAAAGCTCATTCTTAGCCGGTCTGACTAATTACTGCGCGACTCCCTGCGACCTCAAACTAAAGCAGAGTACACTGTAATATTTAATATGTAATATTTTTGTTCTAGTTTCTTCACCGTATTTTCTCACGTTGTACCAAAATCAAAAAACAACTTGAACAAGTCAAGTTTCTGTCACACCTTGAACAAGTCGGATGTGACATAAATCCGGTGCTTTCACTTTCGCTCGCTAGCTCTTCGAAAATACATCACAGCTCTCTTATTTTTCATTTCTATTACTATTAGGGCTGAAAAACATGATACAACGTGAGAAAATACGACGAAGATGTAAAATAATGCTTTAGTTTGAGGTCGCGCGGCGGTGTCGCGCAGTAATTAGTCAAATCCTCCTTGGTTTGAAGTTAACCCAAATTAGAATGACCCAGGGGTTCTTTGAATTTTTGTCAGTAAAAGAAAGCTACGTAATTGAGTGAATTTTTCTGACAAGATTATTAGTGCAAACTATTCTTTATGTAGATGCATACATCGTGACTTTTAATACCAGAGACTTGTGGAACATGTTCACCTGGTAGCTTTAATCTCAAATCGTAAATAACACAAATCTGTGACGTAGTACACAGCACACTGACTTCGACTGGGAAAATCCTTCTATGTTTCTGGGGTTGAGACCCTCTGTCATCATGTAACAACGTACGATAAGAATTACTGAGGTATGTTCATTTTCCTTCCTTTGTCTTAGCGTTCTTTTACACCACTGGTGTTTAAATCTGCATTATTTTATTTGCTTCTATAACAACGAGAACTACTCCAACTCCAAGATCATCTCAGTTTTTCTGTTCTAAATGTGAGACAAAGTCTCTTGATCTCCTAAACGTCCAACACGTAAAGGAACTGTCGAATGCGCATCCCAAACGAGTGAATGCATAAATGTGCAGCAGCACCAATCATTTGTGCAGCTATCGTCACGTTTAAAAAAATAAAAAAATATATATATTGTGTGTGGAAATGGAATGACGATTAACCTTTGCCGTGCTTCCTGGGTTCACCTGTACCCAGAGACACACTAAAATCATTGTAACTCTGGAACCATTAAAGGTATCGTTTTGAAATTTTAAGTATCTCTCACACACCTAATTTGCTCTCTGTCTGCAAATTTTTAGTGTGTACATGACAAAACATTAAAATTAATTGATTATGATAATTTACATAAACACTACCGATGGCGCGGGTTCACACAAACCCATACTTTTAAAGAGTAGTAGTGATTGTAACTATCCCTCTGCCGACGGCGCGGGTTCTGCTACACCCATAATTACCAAAGCGGCGGAACAGTGTCTGTCTGCCTGTTTGTCTCCAAGAGACTGTCTGTCTCTCTGTCTGTCTGTCCGTATCTCTCTGTCTGTATGTCTGTTGTCAGTTGCTCTGTCTGTCTATCTGTCTATCCGTCTATCCGTCTATCTGACTGTCTGTCTATCTGACTGTCTGTCTCTCTCTCTCTCTCTGTCTGTCTCTCTCTCTGTCTCTCTCTCTCTTAGTCTCTCTCTCTGTCTCTCTCTCTTAGTCTCTCTCTCTTAGTCTCTCTCTCTGTCTCTCTTTCTTAGTCTCTCTCTCTCTCTCTTTCTTAGTCTCGCTCTCTCTCTTTCTTAGTCTGTCTTTCTCTCTCTCTTTCTTAGTCTCTCTCTCTCTTCTTAGTCTCTCTCTCTCTTTCTTAGTCTCTCTCTCTCTTTCTTAGTCTCTCTCTCTCTCTCTTTCTTAGTCTCTCTCTCTTTCTTAGTCTCTCTCTCTTTCTTAGTCTCTCTCTCTCTCTCTTTCTTAGTCTCTCTCTCTCTCTCTTTCTTAGTCTCTCTCTCTCTTTCTTAGTCTCTCTCTCTCTCTTTCTTAGTCTCTCTCTCTCTTTCTTAGTCTCTCTCTCTCTCTCTTTCTTAGTCACTCTCTCTCTCTCTCTTTCTTAGTCTCTCTCTCTCTCTTTCTTAGTCTCTCTCTCTCTTTCTTAGTCTCTCTCTCTCTCTTTCTTAGTCTCTCTCTTTCTTAGTCTCTCTCTCTCTTTTTTAGTCTCTCTCTCTCTCTTTCTTAGTCTCTCTCTCTCTTTTTTAGTCTCTCTCTCTCTCTCTCTCTCTCTCTTTCTTAGTCTCTCTCTCTCTCTCTTTCTTAGTCTCTCTCTCTCTCTCTCTTTCTTAGTCTCTCTCTCTCTCTCTTTCTTAGTCTCTCTCTCTCTCTTTCTTAGTCTCTCTCTCTCTTTCTTAGTCTCTCTCTCTCTCTTTCTTAGTCTCTCTCTCTCTTTCTTAGTCTCTCTCTCTCTCTCTTTCTTAGTCTCTCTCTCTCTCTTTCTTAGTCTCTCTCTCTCTTTCTTAGTCTCTCTCTCTTTCTTAGTCTCTCTCTCTCTTTCTTAGTCTCTCTCTCTCTCTCTTTCTTAGTCTCTCTCTCTCTCTTTTTTTCTTAGTCTCTCTCTCTCTCTTTCTTTGTCTCTCTCTCTCTTTCTTAGTCTCTCTCTCTCTCTCTTTCTTAGTCTCTCTCTCTCTCTTTCTTAGTCTCTCTCTCTCTTTTTAGTCTCTCTCTCTCTCTTTCTTAGTCTCTCTCTCTCTCTTTCTTAGTCTCTCTCTCTCTCTTTCTTAGTCTCTCTCTCTCTCTCTCTTTCATAGTCTCTCTCTCTCTTTCTTAGTCTCTCTCTCTCTCTCTTTCTTAGTCTCTCTCTCTCTCTCTTTCTTAGTCTCTCTCTCTCTCTCTTTCTTAGTCTCTCTCTCTCTCTTTCTTAGTCTCTCTCTCTCTCTTTCTTAGTCTCTCTCTCTCTCTTTCTTAGTCTCTCTCTCTCTTTCTTAGTCTCTCTCTCTCTCTCTTTCTTAGTCTCTCTCTCTCTCTCTTTCTTAGTCTCTCTCTCTCTCTCTCTTTCTTAGTCTCTCTCTCTCTCTCTTTTTTAGTCTCTCTCTCTCTCTTTCTTAGTCTCTCTCTCTCTCTCTTTCTTAGTCTCTCTCTCTCTCTTTCTTAGTCTCTCTCTCTCTTTCTTAGTCTCTCTCTCTCTTTCTTAGTCTCTCTCTCTCTTTCTTAGTCTCTCTCTCTCTCTCTTTTTTTCTTAGTCTCTCTCTCTCTCTTTCTTTGTCTCTCTCTCTCTCTTTCTTAGTCTCTCTCTCTCTCTCTTTCTTAGTCTCTCTCTCTCTTTCTTAGTCTCTCTCTCTCTTTCTTAGTCTCTCTCTCTCTTTCTTAGTCTCTTTCTCTCTCTTTCTTAGTCTCCCTCTCTCTTTCTTAGTCTCTCTCTCTCTCTTTCTTAGTCTCTCTCTCTCTCTTTCTTTCTTAGTCTCTCTCTTTCTCTCTCTTTCTTAGTCTCTCTCTCTCTCTTTCTTTGTCTCTCTCTCTCTCTCTCTTAGTCTCTCTCTCTCTTTCTTAGTCTCTCTCTCTCTCTCTTTCTTAGTCTCTCTCTCTCTTTCTTAGTCTCCCTCTCTCTCTTTCTTAGTCTCTCTCTCTCTCTCTTTCTTAGTCTCTCTCTCTCTCTCTTTCTTAGTCTTTCTCTCTCTTTCTTAGTCTCTCTCTCTCTCTCTTTCTTAGTCTCTCTCTCTCTCTTTCTTAGTCTCTCTCTCTCTCTCTATTTCTTAGTCTCTCTTTCTTAGTCTCTCTCTCTCTCTCTCTCTCTTTCTTAGTCTCTCTCTCTCTCTCTCTTTCTTAGTCTCTCTCTTTCTCTCTCTCTTTCTTAGTCTCTCTCTCTCTCTTTCTTAGTCTCTCTCTCTCTCTCTTTCTTAGTCTCTCTCTCTCTCTCTCTCTCTTTCTTAGTCTCTCAGTCTCTCTCATTCTCTCTCAGTCTCTCCCTCCTCCTCTCCCTCCCCCTCTCCCTCCCCTGCAAGAAGTCGGTGAAGGGAGAAACTCGATGCACCCACTGAAGTAGCGCTGTGGGTTTCCCTGAACCCACCCCGTCGTTAGAGAAATAAACGGTAAAAACCCTCTTTCAAATGTATGGGTTCAGACAAACCCGCATCGTCGTTAGAGAAATAAACGGTAAAAACCCTCTTTCAAATGTATGGGTTCAGACAAACCCGCATCGTCGGGCGTGTGTAGTCAAAAGCGGCATCCGGCAAAGGTTAATGGTGAGCAAGGGTGTGTGTGTGTTCTCAGTGCTCACTTGAAAGTTGAAGTACTGTATACTCGCTGTCAAATTATTCTAATTCTAGCAAAGGGGTACATCCAGCATTCTCTCATACCGGAATCTTCATCACCCAAGAGCTGCACCATTACCAACAATACCAGTGTCAGCAAGATGCAGGCTGCTATGCATAACATGACCAAGGTGGTGCAGGACAAAGGTATGCTGTACTCTTAGCCTCATGATACTTTTTTCTTTAGCGTTGAGAACAAAACGTACATCTAATCAAATGTGCCTCACAAATTAGGGTTGGCATCTTGGTGTTTTTTTTTTAAAGCGGCGTACGGCTGCCTAAATGGCAGGGTAAAAACAGTCATACACGTACGAATCCACTTGTGCAAAAAACAGGAGTATATGTGGGAGTTTCAGCCCACGAATGCAGAAGAAGAAGAAGAAGACTTTTGATTATAAATGCCACTGGGACATATGTTATAACAGGAATCGCTAAACATATTGTTTGCTGTTTTGAATGCAGTGTCCCCAACGCACAACCTACCCATGAGCATCAACTGTGATGGACCAGTGAACGCCATGGACATGAACAAGGACATGAGCAAAGTCGTGGTAGCTGGCCGCCAGGGTAAATGTCATAGTGTTTCTGTATAACATTTTACAAGACTGATTTGAAATAGAGAGAATAGAACAATGGACGATTGCGGAACAGATATTTGACGCAGAGACGGACGTCAGGGTTCTGGGTTGGCTCATCAGATATCATAACTACTCTTTATTGCTATTTGTAACAGTTCATTTTAATTTTTACTTTCTAAAAATACCTGAGGACTCAACACATGTGACAACGGACGAATTCAGTGATTTTCATCACAACAGGTGCAGCCGTTTCGGATCCTATAGCAAGCACAGACAGACAGAAGCTAATTTGTTTATAAGTATAGAAGTGTATAATTTACTTCTGTGTGTCAGTGTCAGGAGTAGTTTTTATGTTGTTTTATTAGCATTGGTCTTTTTCAGTGTTCAAGATCATCGAAGTTGAAGATGATATGTTTGTTGAGACTTCAAATCTAAGAGTCGGCAAGCCCAAGAACATAAACCTGAATTACTCAGCTGCAGATGTTGCTTGGAATCACAATGACGGTAAGGCTGTGATCCAGATTTTGTTTAATTCCGAATTCTCTATAATTTGTTTTTGTGTGTGTGTATGTGGGTTAGTTTTTATGAACAATATGATTGTTTATATGTTTGCAACACACCAAGAAAATTAAGAAAAACAAAAATGTACTTCCCCCTCTCCCGAAATTGAGGAGTACATGAAGAACTACTAAACATATGTTGTTCACTATTGGAAGAATCAATCTGAGGTACTGAGGTATCTACCTCTGTAAAAGGGGACAATTTTGTTTCTCCTTTTGGACACCATACTTCAGTGTTTCTCTTGTTATTACAGACTTATCTGTGTACTGCTTCACACCAACCACTGTGTTTCTTGCAGAAAACATGCTGGCTTCAGCTGCCACAAATGGTGCAGTGGTCATCTGGAATCTTAGCAAGCAAGTCAAGTCAAAACAAGAGTTTGTGTTTATGGAACACAAGCGTTCTGTCAACAGAGTGGTGTTTCACAACAGTGAAGCTTACCAGCTACTCAGTGGTTCTCAAGACGGCACTATGAAACTGCATGTAGGTGTTGCGTAATTATATTTATCCTACATATATATGTGAGAGAGACACTCGTGAGATAATAATCGTTCAAATGACACATGTGTATATCATGTAAATGAGGTCATGTCAAGCAAGTCTGGCAGGGACCTGTTTTTCCACTGCGTATGATGCCAAAGTCACCGAGACAAACGTCATTATAAAAATAAAATAAAAATTGCGCTCGCTAATTACCCTGGATGATTTCTTAGAACTAACACGTCACACCACACTTTCAGAGTGACGTTTCTTTGCTTTGACGTAATAGATTGCACGAGGCTTTAGAAGAGATCGAGGCTCCAAAACAAGCATCTTCAATTTAGCTGCCTCGACTGCAGGACATTTTTGGTAAAATACACGTAAGTACAGTATGTAGGATAAACAGAATACTACATGGCTTGCTGTGTCATACCAGATTTACACTCGTTGCTTTTTCAAATAGTGAACAGCTTGGTTTCGCTCGCAGTTCAATATTTTAAAAAACAACTCGTGTAAATCTGGTACGACACAGCAAGCCATGTAGTATTCTCTATATACAGTGGAGTCCGGGTACAACGAATCTCAAGGAAGATACATTTTAGTTCGTTATATCAGTAATTCGCTGTAGAGTTTTCAACCCTAAATGGCCTCAAGACAAGTTTTCCCACTCACCTTCAATCAAATGATCGTCCCATCGATCTTTCCTTGGTGAGTACAATCTCTGCATGTTTTCAACAGCTTCATAATATAATCCATAGAGAGGCATAGTTCAAATGTTCACTTTACTGTAATTTTAGAAGTAAAATTTAAAAAGTCGTGTAAAAGCATGTACCGTATTTTCCGGGTCATAAGGCGCCACTTTTTTCTTCGAGTGTATCAAAATACGAAAAAAATCAAAGAGACCGCCTGAGTACCAGTCAATCAACTCGTGATAATGCATGTTTCAGCTACTAGGTACTACCCTGGCCATGTTTCCTCTCAAGACATCAAAGAGACCGCCCCATAGGTTAAACTCGGTCACTGACCCCGGTGCAGGAAGTGTTTCCTCTCTCAGATATGACAGGGGAACCACCTCTCATAGCTAAAACTGGGTCATTGACCCCTGGGAAGAAGGTCAGTGTCTCTAAACAAGGCATCACAATGGACCTGCCTTTGATCTCGCCGCACACACAGAGCACACATATTTCCACTCTGTATTCTTCCTTTGATGTGCGGCTTATTTTCATTCTTCGACCGTTTGTTACCGGTATACTTTTACTTGTGTTTGTGTATTTTTGTGTATTTTTGTCTTTGGAGACAATTATTGACATCAGTTCGTTGTAGCCTTGTGACTTTTAGAGACAAAACGGCTCTGGGGCGATGAAAACGTGTTTGTTATAAGAGGGGTTCGTTATGCAAATGAGTTCAAAAGGTTCGTTGTAGCCGGAAAGTAACAAGTAAGAAATAGAAGGCTGTCTGCCGGGAAATCAATGGCAGTTCGTTAAAAGCGGGATTTCGTTATACCCAGGTTCGTTATAGCTGGACTCCACTCTACATATACTTGATGTGTAAATCTGTAGAGAGTGCCCTTTGTTTGAACGTGATCTGCTGATTGATGGCTCCTTGGCATTATTATGATTTATATCTATAACCATAGCTTGACATTTAGAAGCTGAAAAATGTTCAGGACTTTGATCTGTGCAGATATATGTCTTTTGTCATCATTTTCACGAGTTTTCATTCACAAATACCTGGGAAAAAAATCTCATGTTCCCCATGCAATAACTCGAAAAGAAATATGCTCAACACTTACTGAACTCACAGGTATGATCGCAGCTCTGTACATTTTCAGACTGGAAGAAAAGCGTCAACAAGCTACGTTTGACGTCACATACAAGTTTGACGTGTTATCTCGTGCTACTGTGACGATGCTTTGTGGCCCGGAGTTGGATTCTAAAAATTCGTCTCCCTGTGGGTTATTGTGCATTTTGTTGCACAACCAAAATGATGACAAAAACGATGTTTGGTGGCTTGTTGTCAGACCAGCATTTTGTTGTTGGTCCTCGGGGAGCATATCGCCTTTTGTCTCATATTTATCAACCGCGGCCTTCGGCCTTGGTCGATAAAGATGAAACAAAAGACGATATGGTCCCCTTGGACCAACAAAAAAGCTGGTCTGTCAACAACCCATCAAACATCTTATAATGTATGTGTGTGCAGTATATGTGCGTTGTCGCACGAGAGTTTCGCTGATGATACACAGCTTCATCAGTCTGCCCCTCTTGCTGAAGTTGACGTTCTGGTATCTCGGACACAGGATTGCATTGCGGACCTCAGTGATTGGATGTCTTTAAACAAACTCCAGTTAAATAGTGACAAAACCGAAGTTATGCTGGCCTGTCCCAAGAAATTTCTCAATCACCCTTCTCTTCCTGCCTCTCTCACTGTCAACGAACTACCTATCTCTTTCTCTCCGTCTGTCCGCAGCCTTGGCGTCACTCTCGATCCAACTCTCTCTTTCCAAAAACACATCTCTAACATCTGCAAGTCCGCCTATCTAGAGCTGCGCAAGATTAGTTCAGTCCGTCACTACCTCACCACTGATGCAACCAAAACGTTAGTGTGTTCTTTAGTCCTCTCAAAGATAGATTATTGCAATTCTCTTCTGGCCGGTCTCCCTAAGTACCTTTTAGATAGACTTCAAAGGATCCAAAATAACGCTGCCCGCCTGGTCTTCAAATCTTCCAAGTATGAACACGCCACACCCCTTCTTCACTCTCTACACTGGCTGCCTATCACTAAAAGGATCGAATACAAACTCTCCTCTCTTTCTTTTGCCGTCGTTTCTGGTTCTGCCCCAGAATACTTCTCAGAACTCCTCAATCTCTACACCCCCTCTCGTCAGCTTCGCTCCGCCGCCGACACTCGACTCTTCCGACTCCCCACAGTGCAAACAAAGACATGTGGCGAGAGGTCCTTCGCCTATCAAGCCCCTGTGACCTGGAATAGATTACCTCTGCCTCTCAGACACACAGATTCTCTCACTACATTCAAGACAAATCTCAAAACACACCTCTTTCAGCGCAAGTGATTTTCCCTCCAGCATCTCCCCACCCACCCCATCCCGCCCCACCTCACCCCCTACCTAGTGCCTAAAATAACGTGTATATATATTTTCTGCGCTTTGTGTCAGCACTGTTTGTGTGTGTGTAAATAGTATTGTTGACACGTTTTTATACAGTAGCCTTATGTGGTTCTTGTGCCTAGGCTGTGTATTGGATTGTCATTGTATGCCTGCATCATTAGTTGTCAGTAATTATTACATGTGCTGATTGTTCTCTTTGCCTGCGCGCGTATAGTATGTTGGTTATGATTGGTCATAGTATGTTTGTTTATGTTTGGTCGTTATCTTTGCCTGTGCGTGTATTGTATGTTTGGTCGTTTTCTTTGCCTGTGCATGTATAGTTTGTTGGTTATGTTTGGTCGGTTTCTTTGCCTGTGCGTGTATAGTATGCTTGGTCGATGTATGTATTGTAAAGCGCTAAGAGTAGACATTTTTCTAGAATAGCGCTATAAAAGTTTGCATTATTATTATTATATGCATGTCTTTCAAAATAAATGAGAAATGCTTCTTTGTACATGAACACTGATGCACAGTTTATGATGTTTTTGTGAACATAGTGTATGTTGAAACAGCAGAATTCATGAGCACATATTCACTTCTTTTTGGATAGGATTTGCGGAGAAAACAAGTGACCCTGACATTCATGGGACGCAGTTCAGAGAGTGTGCGAGACATTCAGTTCTGTCCTGCCAACCTAGGTTACTTCAGTTTTGCAGCTGCCTATGAGAATGGCATTGTTCAGGTAATGAGTGAGCAGTCTCTTCTTCTCTCTGTCATTGTTGGTATATCTTGTCTTCCTTTGTTTCCCATAATTTTGTTACCCCTTTTTACATTTAGTCAAGTTTTGACTAAATGTTTTAACGTAGAGGGGGGAATCGAGACGAGGGTCGTGGTGTATGTGTGTCTGTGTGTCTGTCTGTGTGTGTGTGTAGAGCGATTCAGACTAAACTACTGGACCGATCTTTATGAAATTTGACATGAGAGTTCCTGGGTATGATATCCTCAGACGTTTTTTTCATTTTTTTGATAAATGTCTTTGATGACGTCATATCCGGCTTTTCGTGAAAGTTGAGGCGGCACTGTCACGCCCTCATTTTTCAACCAAATTGGTTGAAATTTTGGTCAAGTAATCTTCGACGAAGCCCGGACTTCGGTATTGCATTTCAGCTTGGTGGCTTAAAAATTAATTAATGACTTTGGTCATTAAAAATCTGAAAATTGTAAAAAAAATATTTTTTTTATAAAACGATCCAAATTTACGTTCATCTTATTCTCCATCATTTGCTGATTCCAAAAACATATAAATATGTTATATTTGGATTAACAACAAGCTCTGAAAATTAAATATATAAAAATTATTATCAAAATTTTTTTTTCGAAATCAATTTAAAAACACTTTCATCTTATTCCTTGTCGGTTCCTGATTCCAAAAACATATAGATATGATATGTTTGGATTAAAAACACGCTCAGAAAGTTAAAACGAAGAGAGGTACAGAAAAGCGTGCTATCCTTCTCAGCGCAACGAATACCCCGCTCTTCTTGTCAATTCCACTGGCACTGCCTTTGCCACGGGCGGTGGAGTGACGATGCTACGAGTATACGGTCTTGCTGCGTTGCGTTGCGTTCAGTTTCATTCTGTGAGTTCGACAGCTACTTGACTAAATGTTGTATTTTCGCCTTACGCGACTTGTTCTTTTATGTAGTATAAATGTTACTTCCTGTAGAAGTGTGCCACAGTTGAGGGATGAGAGGGAAGTGTTTACATCATATTTGTACATGTACAATGTATTAAGTCTTTTTAGGTCCTACTGCACGCACATTTGACTACAAGTGCTCTTTTTTTGTGTGGGGGTGTGTTGTTGCTTTTTCATTCCTGTTAACATGAGTTTGCGTGCTGGTGTAGATCTGGGACATGCGTCGACCTGATCGATGCGAGAAGCATTTCACAGCACACAACGAGCCGGTGTTTGCCTTGGACTGGCACCCCGAGGACAAGCACTGGTTAGCTACTGCTGGCCGCGACAAGATGATCAAGGTGAGGGTGCTTGCTGGACAGAGCTTTCTCATTTACTGTGCTCATCACATATTGGGAAAATGATACTACAGTGGTACTTGCGATGAAAGGACACCCATTGCACGGGGCTTGTCATGAAAGGTGTATTTTTGGTAAAGATAATAGACAACAGAAGGTGTCCTTTCTTGGGAGGTGTCTTCTCATTAGAGGGGCCTCACATCGCAGGTATCCTTCCTTGTGGTTAGTTAAGTTGCTGTGGGCTCTTGCAGGGGGATGAAGGTGAGACTGTTACAGCTTGTTTGTGACTAGACATTGAGAATGAGATTGCTGGCTGTCACATTGTGAGACAGTTCTGTAATAACGAAATTACTGCCACTTATGCCAAGGTTAACATTATGTTTACGTTACTTTCAATAGCAACAGACAGTTGCTGAGTTTCATGGAGCATTCGCATATCTCAGAGTATTTTTAAAGTTGTTTTTATTTTTGGTTTCTGCAGCACAGTAAGATTGTTTGCTGTTTTGGATTAAATTACATATTATTACCCAACTCACATATAGCAATTAACTCTAGTTCAGTGCTGGTAACGCTGTACGCGTTCCCCTTGGTAACAAGGGAGACCACCCTAAAAAAGAGTGATCCATCCCATAATATCAGACCGATGTCCGGTCCAACATCCGTATGCGTGCGCATACGCCGCCATTTGTATCATTCTCTCTCAGCGGTTCAACTGGGAAGGACGCTCCTGATGTACGCTCCTGCTGTCTTCAGCATTTTGTCATAGTCTTTGGCTTTGGCATCTCCCCTTGGTCGTCGCCTAGCTGTTCACCTTTACCTACTTGTGTGGTGAGATCTTTCCGTTTTGTTATAACTTTAGCGACGTTTTTCGTCGCTCGTTTTGTACTTGTGAAATTTTTCTGAAATTGTTTTTCTTTGAAATTTTTCGTGAGTGCTTTCGCTATGGCGGAGGCTGCGCTTGTTGATAGCGTGAATAGGAAGCCTAGTTCGAGGCAGGTGCCTGACGATTCGCCTCCTAAACGTAGCTCGAGGAGAGAGAAGGGCGCAGGAAAATCCGCGTCTGTTTCTTCTGATTCAACTTCTGTTAAATCTCCCGTGTTAGCAGACGTCAGTTTAACTTCCGGTCAGGCTTGTTTACGTTCTGGCAAGAGTGGCGGTTCGCGCAAAAGAACTTCTTCTTCTGCTTCTGCTTCTGCTTCAACTTCAGATGGCTGCCCTGGGTTAGCGCCAGCTGAAGTTGCGTCTTTATTGTTGACTTTGAGCGCTCAAGTTTCGACACTTGCGTCGGAATTATCTTCCACTAGGGAGGAATTACGTGCGCTTCCGTCGGGTGTTTCTGATGTTCTCTCTTTAGCACAGTTACGGCAGTCTCCTGCAGTTCCGGCTTCGACTTCCGTTCAGCCTTCGGCGACTGTGACTCGGGCGGATGTCCATGCTTCGCAGGATGGGAGTACCAAGTTGGTGTCTCTTCTGAATGTGACACCAGTACAAGGTATGTCTACACCGCTTGCCGGTGTGCGAGCTCAGGGGGCTCTCTCTGGCGATGGATGTCGTGAGAGTTCTTATGAGCAGCGAAAGGACGAGCGCCTCCGTACGTCTCTTTATGAGAATATCGGGGACCGTTTTAGTCCTCTTCCGCCCAGGGGGCAGGAAGTGGTCGGTTCTGCCGACGATAAACGGTCTGATGTTCTGCCTCCTGGCTCCGAGCTTGATCTCGAGTCGGAGTGTAGGGCGGAAGACGGGGATGCCTCAGTGGTAGAGGATTCCCAACTGAATTTGCCCGCGAAGCTGTCAGCCGCAGTGGCGCTGGCGGCGGAAACGGCGTTCAGGTACTTTCCGGAAGGGGTGGTGAAGGACAAGGCTCAGCTTCACCCACCTCGCTCTGCTTTTGACGATTTCCGGAGTGCACAGGAGCAACGGCCTCGCTTCCGCTTCCGGGAATCGTCAACTATTGCCTATGAGATGGCTAACGTCTTGTGTGGTAAACGCAAACCGGCGGTGCCGTTGTTGGTTCAGCACGGCGAGGCCCCGGAAGACGTCGTCTCTTGGCTGGCTCAGCCTGGGGCTCGGGCTGCTTCCGGTGTTCCGAAGTTCAAGCTTACCCCTTATCCTTTGGATCTGATGGACTCTTTTGCTCTGCCGTCAGGGGCACTTCCGGTGACGCCGGAACTTGCTGCTTTGAGAGAAGACGGGTACAGTAGGGATAGAGTTGTCCCATGTACTGACGGTTCTCTCGCGGCTGTGGAGGAAGTTGGAAGGTCTTTGCTGGAACTCACGTCAGTGTCGGAGTCTCTGCAAAGGTCTTTGTCCAGATCGATTGCCACATCTCTTGATCCTTTTGAATTTCGGTTCGATGCGTCGCCGACAGATGTTTCCACACTGCTGGCTACTCTGGGCAAGGTGACTAGAGAACAGGTTGCTTTGTCTGCCCGGCTGTATACTCACGCAGTTCTGTCAAGGAGGTCAGCCTTCTTGTCGGGGTCCAGATTTCGGGACACCGCGACTGTGGAGCGGCTGAAGGTCTCCCCTTTTGCTGAGGGGTCTCTCCTAGGGCAGGCGTCTTTCGATGCACTCCAGAAAGAGACGCAGGACGCGCGGGATGTAGCGATCGCGCGTTTGGCTTCACAGGGCTTCCAGAAGCCTCAGGGCAAGTCTCAGACTCAGGCGTTTTCTTCCGCTAAGCCTCAGACGTCTTCGTCAGGTGGTGGGAAGGCCCAGAAGCAGTCATCCTCCTCCAGGGGTAGGGGGCGTGGAGCTCCATACCCTAAGAGGGGTCAGTCTTTCGGGGGTTCCAGGGGGTCGGGGCGTAAGCCTCACCCCCAATGAAACTTCCCCGAACAACACATCCCGGTGGCCCCCGCGCTAGTTGTAGCGGGCGGCCCGTCCAGGGCCCTTTCTTCCTGGCTGCAACTGGTGGCCAGCAAGTGGGTCACGGGGATAGTGTGTTCGGGGTTCCGGCTTCTCTGGTCAGGGCAGAAGGCTCCCCTGGTCAGGATAATCCCGCCCTGCAGGGCGCCAAAGGATTTGGTGGCACGGAACGCAGTCCAGGAGGAGGTCTCGGCTCTGCTGCTCAAGGGAGCTATAGAGGAGGTCTTGGACGCGCGGTCCCCGGGGTTTTACGGCAGACTTTTCGTAGTGCCAAAAGCCTCGGGGGCGTGGAGGCCGGTGTTAGATCTTTCTCCTTTGAACAAGTTTCTGAGAGTAATCAAGTTTACCATGGAAACTCCAACCTCGGTTCGGGAGGCCTTACGGCCGGGAGATTGGGCAACGTCGATCGATCTTACAGACGCTTACTTTCACGTCCTCATACATGTCGCGGACAGGAAGTGGCTTCGCTTCCCTTGGGGCGGCAAAGCTTACCAGTTCAGGGCTCTGCCGTTCGGCCTGTCTTTAGCTCCGTGGATTTTCACGATTGTGGTCAGGCAGCTTTGCGCTCTTGTGAGACAGGAAGGCATCCGTCTCAGAGCATACCTGGACGATTGGTTAATCCTTCACCAGAACAGGGGGCTTTGCGAGGCTCATACGCACAGGGTGCTGAGTCGGGCGGCACAGCTGGGTTTCTCTGTCAACCTGACAAAATCCGAGTTGGAACCATCCCAGACGTTTACTTACCTGGGCATGGAATTCGACACACTTCGGTGGTCTGTCCGTCCGTCTCAAAGGCGGATCGACAAACTTCAGGGTCTGATTCGGTCTCTCTACGGAGAGAATCACGCCAGTGCAAGGGTTCTGACTTCGGTTCTGGGTCAGATGGAATCCATGGCTTCCCTCATTCCGTTGGGCAGGGTTCACAAGAGGCCTTTTCAGGCCTCCCTGCAGTCAAGGTGGGATCAGACATCCCAGGACTGGAGTGTTCCGATCGCACTGGGAACTTGGTTTCAGCAGACCACAGGCATTTGGCTTCTTCCGGATTTGTTCCGGGGTGTTCCCATTGTTCGTCCACCGCCGGAGAGAGAGCTGTTTACGGACGCATCTCTGACGGGGTGGGGTGCTCATCTGGACGAGCACATGGTTTCGGGAGTTTGGGATTGCTCTCAGGCCTCCCTACATATCAATGTACTGGAGTTGGAGGCCGTTTCCCTGGCGCTTCTAGCGTTCAAGCCTTTCCTGGAGGGCAGTCATGTACGTCTTCACACCGACAACATGTCTGTGGCGTCGTATGTGAACAAGCAGGGGGGGACTCGGTCTCACAGTCTTTCCGACATTGCATGTCGCATTCTCAAGTGGTGTCACGCCCAGCACATTCTGTTGTCAGCAGTGTACTTGAAGGGCAGTCTGAACGTCCTTGCAGACACTTTGAGCAGAGGGGACAGGATTGTTCATTCAGAGTGGACTCTCACACACCAGTCTTTGCAGCGGCTTTGGTCGCAGATCGACAAGCCCAAGATAGATCTCTTTGCGACGAGGTTTTCGGCGAGACTGCCTCTCTTTGTGTCCCCCTTCCCGGATCCTCTGGCCTGGAAGGTGAATGCTCTGGAAGTGGATTGGTCAGATCTTCCGGCGTATGCCTTCCCTCCGTTCTGCCTCTTAGGCAAAGTCCTCAGGAAAGTGGACTTGGAGAAACCAGCGCTGGTTCTGGTCGCTCCTCTGTGGCCAAGCCAGCACTGGTTTCCCGACCTACTGCGTCTAGCAGTTCGGCCCCCAATCCCTCTCGCCCTGAAAAGAGGAGATCTCGTGCAGCCTCGGTCAGGCGTTCAGCACGAGAACCCACAGATCCTGGCCCTTCACGCGTGGATTCTGTCCGAAGCGCTTTGCGTAGGGCAGGGGCCTCTTCCCCTACTCTGAGATTCGTTGGACATGCGCATAGAAAATCGACTTCTTCGGTTTACTCATCGCACTGGGCCTCTTGGTCTAGGTGGTGCGCGCTTAACGGGGTTAAACCTCTTTCTCCTAGGTCTATTCATGTAGCCAACCATCTGTCTTGGTTGGCTGATCAGGGGGCTTCTCCCTCTTCTATTAGGGTTCGGAGGTCTGCGATCTCTTCGACCCTCGCGCAATTAGGCCACAAAATTTCGCTCGGAGGGGTTATCGCTAGTGTTATTAAGGGGGCTGCCCTTTTAGCAGCTCGTTCAAAATCGCTTCTCCCTGCATGGGATTTGTTCCTGGTCTTACGTTTCTTAGCCTCGGATGAGTTCGAGCCTCTTTTGTCAGCCACTTTGGCCGATTTGACGCGTAAGACTGTGTTTTTAACGCTTCTCTCTACTTCTAGGAGAGGTAGTGAGGTGCATTCTTTGTCGGGTTTAGACAAGGATATTGCGTTCGAGAAGGATGGTTCCATTTCTCTCAAATTTGTTCCCGGCTTTCTCGCGAAAAACCAGAAACCTGGCCAGCTTTCTCCAATCTTGCGCATTCCACCCTTGAGCAAGATTTTGGCTCCTGGAGATCCCGATATTGCAAATTGTCCTGTGAGAGCTCTCCGATGTTACCTGTCTCGAACTCGGCCTGTTAGGTCAGAAAGTCAAAAGCTTCTTTTCATATCTTTAAACACGGCTAGGTGTAAGGATATAGCGAAGGTGACTCTGGCCAAATGGATCTCCACTCTGATCAAACGAGCATATGCCTGGTGGCTAGTGCAGTCGGGTGATGCTAGGGCAGTGTTGCCTCTCACCGCGGCTAGAACCCATGAGGCGAGAGCCTGGGCATCCTCAGTGGCAGTTCTTCGGTCCGGCAAGCTAGCCGAGGTACTGGAAGCTGCGTATTGGCGCTCTGAGGACGTTTTCGTCAACTTTTACCTCAGAGACGTCGCTTCTGTCAGACAGGATGGAAGCTCCGCGCTGCCTGCCATGGTAGCGGCGGGACAGGTCCTGCGTGCCTAGTTTTGGTAAGTACCCACCACCTATAGTAGCAATCTGCTATATGTGAGTTGGGTAATAATATGTAATTTAATCCAAAATTTTAATAATAAATTTTCATTTAATTAATATACTTACCCAACTCACATCGTTTAAACCCTCCCGCCTCCCCGCTGTGGTGGTATTGGGTTCTAAAAAAGTAGTGAGTTGGGCTTCGTTCGAATGATACAAATGGCGGCGTATGCGCACGCATACGGATGTTGGACCGGACATCGGTCTGATATTATGGGATGGATCACTCTTTTTTAGGGTGGTCTCCCTTGTTACCAAGGGGAACGCGTACAGCGTTACCAGCACTGAACTAGAGTTAATTGCTATATGTGAGTTGGGTAAGTATATTAATTAAATGAAAATTTATTATTAAAATTTTGGATTTTTTGTTTTAAAAGCCATACACGTTCAGTCATCAAATATCACGCTCAGCTTATCTGTGATTCGGTGTGAATGAGTGTGAGCCTTTTCATTTTGACAGCAACATTTAAGACAAATTCCTGGTACTGTAAGCAATAAAATATTGTGTATTTTGTGGTGCACAGGTGTGGGATATCAACAAGCAGCCCGCACAGCTGCTGTACGTGGTGCAGACCATTGCCTCTGTGGGCCGCATCAAGTGGCGGCCGCAGCGTCGCTATCACATCGCCAACTGCTCTCTCTTGCTGGACCACAACGTCAACGTTTGGGACGTGCGCAGACCCTACATCCCTTTTGCCTGCTTTGAACAGCACAAAGATGTGGCCACATGTGGGTGACATGGAACTTCTTTATTTAGAGAAGACTTGAGGGAAAGAGAGAGAGTGTGTGTGTGTGTGTTTGCTTGCGTGCGTGCGTGTTTGTTCCTTGAACAGTCTCCGTTTCAATTTTCATGAACTACAAATGCATGAGAAAAACATCACAGACCAAGTCCATCAGCTCTTTTTGTACTGTGTAGTTAACTCGCACTATGATTTCCAAATAGAGAACACTGAATACTTATTATCATGGATTTTGTACTGGAAAGAGTAGATGACTCTATGATCTTTTGGCTCTGTCGACAGGTGTTTTGTGGAAAGATCCGCACATACTTCTTAGCACTGGCAAAGACTACATGCTACATCAACACATTTTCCAAAGCGCCAAGCGACCAGGAGATTTCGTCATTCCCTCTGGAGTGGACATCAGCATCCATGGTGACGTGTGTCTGGCGTACAAGGAGAGGACTGCTGGTAAGAAAACAAAAGAAAGGCAGATGTTGAGAAAATGTTTTCTATTTGATACATTTATTGTTGGTTTTCAGGAGAATATCTTTAGTGTTGTACAGCTGGTATAAGTACGGTTCTCTCACCAGTACAATTTGATTATTTTGTTGTGCTTTAATTAATCCTTACCAGAACATTCAACCAAGTAACTGATACAATTTCATTATGTTGTATGCAGTTTTGATCTCAGTGTTAGCTGAAACTGTTATACCTTTCGTGACAAAATGTTATGGCCTATCATAAATGTTATAAATATTAAGTTTCTGTCAAGTTCATGTATTTCTTTATTTCACCAGCAGTCAAGGGGAAAGAAGCAGGCAAGATTTCTATGTTTGGTCGAAAGACGTCTCAGTCACGAAGTGAGCTTTTCTTCACTCAAGCAAACAGCTCGTTGGCCGTCTTCCAACAAATTGCTGAACCAAACACAGAAGATGTGAGTCATCCTGTGTTTTCCATAATATTAACAGCTATTGTGTTTTCAGCTTAGCAATAGGGTCCGATATTTAGACTCGAACATGTATAATGCAGACGAGTCGAAGACGAGTCGCATTATACTTGTTCGAGTCTAAATATCGGACGCTATTGCTACGCTGAAAATACAATAGCGATTATATATAGCTGTTCTGACCTTGATTTGTTGTTCCAAACTTACAAAATGACAGTTTTTGCGTCGATGCGTTGATCTCAGGTTTTGATAGCAGACGCCGTTTCTTATGCGCATTAGTTTTGCGCAGGCGCCACACTGACTTTGGAAAAAAAACTCGATTTGACAACACAGCTGTTAAACAGCTTTTTATTAGTTCATTCGTATACAACAAAAAGAAGTTTGAGTTTTTTAAATTTTGAACAAGATTACTTATGAAGAAGACCAAAACACAACATCAACGGAAAACTAGAAACAACTGAAAAACTAGGATGCAACAAGGGGAGGAGAAGAGAACAGCTAATCCGTTCAACGCGAGCAGACGGCAGCGAAGTTTTCAGTTTGGGTGAATGGCATTTATACTTGTCTTGTCATAAAGCGAATTTTTCAACCTCAGTTATAAACGACTACATGAATGTTAGTGCCATGGGTTGTACATCAATACTTCAGAGGGGAAGTGGGATATTTAGTGTGGAGTTACGAGATAAGAAAAGCCGAATACGAAAGTTTGTGTCAGTCGGCAACCGTGAGCTCACACAGGCACACAAAAACGGCTGTTCCGTTTTACTCCCCTGTTTGTACTACATCTTTCGACTTTGGGCATTTTGTGGTGTTTAGGGACAGAAAATAATTGGTTTAGTCCTGTTTCATCGGGAAGTTAGCAGAAAAGGGTATGCTATCGACATTTGTAAAGCTGAAAAACATTCCCGAGAAGAATTTCAAGTTGTCAGTGTATGCTCTTGTCGACTGATTGAAACATCGTGTGGTACAGATGGGTAAACCGGAACCATGCGTCTTTGTTATTGCCAATATGCTTTTGGATATTGGCAAAAATGGCCGACTTCCGTAGCATTATGCTTTGATGATCGGAAGAGACCATCCAATCACAGCCCCCGAATTCCCCACGTGTTCATCAGAATAGCTATATTATATGATATTGGAGTGGGCAATTGTGAGTGCTGATTGTGAGAGAGTGTATGTGTGGTGTTGGTTGGTTGGTTGTTGTTATTTAATGTCCTTTCAACCGATATGGCTATTTGGGACCGATGTAAGTTGTATGTGTGGGGATGTGTGTATGAGAGTGTGTTTGTAGGCAGGTATGGTCATGTACTGATCCAAAAAGCTATAAATTCAAACCATTCCACAATGTGAAAATTGAAAGATTTAGTTTTTATACACTACTAAACTCAGTATTTGGATTGTACAGACTTGTTGACAGAATACTGACAGTAATCAAAGTGCAGTATTGCTTTTCTCACTATAGTGAAACCCCCACCCCTCAATTAAAGACTTCTGCCGAATGAAAACCTTGTTTTTTCAAGTTTTGTATTCATTAGGCAAAAAAAAAAAAAAAAGTCTGTTTACGGTAACCCGACCGACCCTAGTTTTTTCGCGCGACCCTAGACTTTTTTTTGGCATTTGGGAAAAAAAAAATAACGTAAAAATTATGGTTTTTTTGGGAGAAAAAAAAAATTTAAAAAAAATCCCGACCTACCGACCCTATTTTTTTGGCCTATGTTACCGTAAACAGACCTATTTTTTTTTGGGCCTTAATGCAGTAAATTTATCCCCATAGACTCCTTCTATTTTAAGACCTGATTCTTTCAGATGTTTGGCAGTATTAAATGGGTAGTGAACCATGCTTACAGTGTCCATAACAAGGATCCCAACTGTAATTGCTAGTTCAGTTTGTAAAGGGCTTTTTCCATCAGGAGTTCGCAGCACAGCAGATGAGCCCCACGCAGCTGGCGTCAGAGGACGTTTCCATGACCAGCTTTCTGGAACTGGCCAAGAAGTATCGCTTGAAGGGTCTTACTACTGAGGAACTGTGTCGACACAATTCTGCTGCTGCTGCTGCTGTTGACAAGTATCAGGTATGTTTTTTTCTGGATGCCGTACCATGTTTCACAATTGCCTAGCCACAGCCCTTGTGTGAAACGTGGTAAATATGCTTATGAAAATTAGATTAAGGGACAAAATTAAGTTTTTTTCTGGATACTTTCTTTATCCCTAATGAACTTGCATGCTTGCAAAGAAAGAAAAAGAAAGAATGTAATAGAGAACGAAAGCAGGATTGGATCAGAAATGTTTTGGCAACTGTCCATACCGATGCCTTGTGATGGTATGCTACCTGTAAATTTTAGTAACTGATCCTTATACTTCTAGTGTGAAGCTTGCCAAGGTGTTTAAGTTCAACACATTGAATGGGTAAGTACTGAGGCTTTTGTCCTTACATTGGTGCTGTGTGTTTCACGTGCACAAATGTGTATGTTGAACAGGTGGCACAAACCTGGCAGATAATGGGGAACATCTTCTGCACCAAAACCAGTAGTACCAAATCTACCAGCCTCCAAGTGCCTCGGATTAATGTCACACCCAACGCTCCCATGGACAGACAAGATGTGGAGAAAGGTAATGCTGTTAACAGCTTCTCTCTGTCCTCATAGTGCAAACTTGTGATAGTGACCTTTCTTTTCTTAAAAGTATGCTTAGATTAAGATACTTTAGTTGACTGAATGAGGTAAAATTGATGCTCTTTGAACAGTTTTCTTTACGGGGCTTCTCCCAACTTATGAACAAAAGAAAATAATGGACAAAATGAACACACTTTGAAACATCATAATTCTCTGATAGTATGGCTTAAGATAACACATACCAGTGCTGTTTCTTTTTGTGTTTTGTTTGCATAAGAAATTGTAATTAAGAAAAGAAAAGCATGTTTATAACACATGGCAGTATAGTTTTAGTGTTGGTATTTGTAACATTGTATGTTGAGCAGGCAAAGCGGTGTCAAGCCCTGACAACGAAGTGGAGGTGGTGCGCAGTGACAATGACAAGGAAAAGAACGGAGAAATAAGCACAGGTAAATCTGATTCATCCATAGACTGTGTCCTAACAGTCTTCTTCTGAATGTGTATCTATGTGAATGTGTGTGTGTGTCTTTCTTTGTGTGGGTGTGTGAACATGTGCGTGTGTGTGTGTGTGTGTGCTTGTGTTTTCACTTATATTTGCAGAAAATATTTCTGTTCTGTTTGTTTACAGAGGAAAATGTTGTGTGAGCTTAGTCTTTTCAGCTTTTACCTGTATGGTCTATTTTTCCAGGCACGGATTCGGATTCGGATGGAGAGAGCTCAGAATTTGAGAAAAACCAGCTAGCTGATATTGCCAGTGGCCTTGGGCACAATGGAGACTTCTTTTTTGGGGATGGAGACAATGAGACACTGTCATACCCTCTTGGGATCACTGTTCAGGGTGGTGAGGTTAGTGCTGCCTCCAGGATATTTTTTGGAATTTTACCAGTAAAATTCTCATATTACTAGAAATGAAATTTGTAGAGTAGAGGTGCAATGGGTCTAGTGGTTCCGTGTGGGAAGTTCGCGGTTCGAATCCCAGCAGTAACTGGTGGGTTAAGAATCGAAGTACAGTGCAATCTATAAAAAGTGTTGCACTGCTGAATTAAATCTTGTCCATTATATTATCCCTCCTCCCCCCCCCCTCCTGTCTAGAAAGTACAGTGTCTCTTATTGAAAGTGTCACCCAGCTGAATATAATCTTGTAGCTTACAGCATCGCCTATGACACTGTCATCCCCAGGACTGGACACAGCTGCCATCAGAGGCCTTCCAGCCTCGCCACGAAATCACTGGCCCTGCAGCCCCACCCGATCGCCTGGACCATGACTCCTTGATGGTGGCCGCTGTGGAGTCGGATGCTGTGGCCGTCATGACGCCCATCGAAGAGTCGGAGCCCAGCGAACAGTACCTCAACCTCAACATTGACTGCTCTGCGTTTCACGCTGGCACCGTGCTGGACTACACCTCCACTGCTGTGGACATCATTTGTTGCTTTGCTGAGCAGGTCATGTAGCCCTGAAGTCCAAGATAGGCTAGCCAGAGAACACATTTTACTAGCTAAACCGACAAGATGATTCTCATGTTTCAGGCCAGGCTTACCATAGCTGGTTAGCTGGTCTTATTTTGTCTTGGCATGCCCCTTTTGAAGTGTAAAGGCTAAGTATATGAAGAGGATAAAGGTAGACGAACCTTTAACTGGTTGGGGATGGAGATGTTGCCAGGTTTGGACACACGAAAATCAGGGAGCAAAATGAAAATGGGTAAATTTTTTGGGACCACCCTGTTTGTGTTGTTGCCTGGTCATCTTCATGTAATTTATGCGTACGTGTATATGAGTATGCTTGAGTTGTTAATGTGAAAGATTGTGTATGAGTGCGCCTTGAGTCGCCTTGTGGTGAGATATGTGCGAGTTATAAATTCTCGTATTATTATTATCATATCACTAATGATGATGACAACTTTGGTTTTTACCTGGTTTTAAATGAATAGTCTAAAACCGTTCAGACTAATGACGTTTGCAAATGCACATATGTGAATGTTGTACATTTCATTGGTATCCAGCTGCCTGACTGGTAAGTTTGGGTTGTTTTTCAGGGGGACATTCAATCAGCTGTGTCCATGCTGATTGTGCTCGGAGACCATGTTCGCTCTCACATTGATGGGGAGAGTCAGGAGAACTGGTTCATGTCCTACATTGGTAAGAATCGTGTGTGTTTTACTTTATGCAGTCCTTGCCTGTGCAATTTGTCATCCCTTAATAGGAAATTATACCAAACATTTCCTGACAAGCATTGCCTTGCTTGTGTCTTCTGAGCGAGCTTCTGCACAATTTGTCAAATAAGTTTATTTTCTGTTTTATAAATTTCTGTATTATAAGTGTTTGTAAGACTGCTGGGTCGAAGATTAGTCAATGTAGCGTTTTTTTTGTCATAGATTAAACATTCCAACAACATACTTTTCTTGTTTTTTTGATTCTGACAAGCATGGAAATGTTTTTTCACCTGAAATTTGATGGATTTTTGTGTGGTTGAGAGGAGGGGGGGGGGGGTGATTGGGAGTTGAGAGAGGTATTATGTTGTGTCTGTTAAAATGGTAGATGTTGATCCAATTCTGTTCAGAATCGTTCTTAGCTTTCAGATTTTTTTCTCTGGAAAATGAAATCCTCCCCATATTTTATGACCTCCCTCTTCACACACACACACACACACACACACACACACACACACACACACAGTAATCATGAGTAACATTCCTTACCTATTCCTTCAATTTGCAGTGGCTTATGATTTCTGTGCTGTGAGTTCTAAAATGTTTGTCAGGATGGAATATTGCATGTAAAGAATGATGGTGAAGAGATGGCTACGAGCTGATGCGCCTGCTATTAAATAACATATTCTTACTCCGAATCACATTAGCATTGAGTCACCTGAGATGCTTATCACTGAAAAACGCTTACCCGGCTAAAAATTTTAAAGGGAAGCAACCCCATCACCAAAACGAAAGTGAAAGTAGCTTTGGTAATGGGCCAGCACACTGGGAGTTACCTCCCATACGGGTGTGTGCCACGTCACTTCCTCTAGGAACACGTGCCTATTCTCATACGTCTTTTTCACCTCGGAGAGGACGGTTCACTTTTTGACGCTCTGTGGCTGACCTTGTGTGTTTGAGTGACACCCGCCGGCCACGTTACCCAGCTTTTCTGCTCGCCTTGCCTACAGTTTGGTGAGCTCGTTCCCGTTTGTTGTTGGTTGTTTGCGCTGTTTTCGTTACTGTACGTTGTCCGTTTTTTGCGGACTTGTGTGTCAGTGACTTGCGTGTTTCGCCATTTTGTTGTGTGAGTTAGTTAGCTAGCTCGTATGACTTTGCTCGTAGCTCTGCGTGCCCCTTTCTGTTGGGCAAGTGTAGCTATAGTGTTTTGTTGACGCGAAAGTGTGTGTGTTTACTGTGTTTTCAGTCGTTTAGACTTACGTTTCAGTAAATTTTTTCGCGTTGCCACGTGTTGTTGACTGGCGTGTCAGTGACTTGCGTGTTTCGCCATTTTGTTGTGTGAGTTAGTTTTCTAGCTCGTGTGACTTTGTTTGTAGCTCTACGTGCCTCTGTTTTTGTGGGGCAAGTTTAGCTATCGTATTTTGTCGACGCGAAAGAGTGTGTGTTTTCAGTCGTTTAGACTTACGTGTCAGTAAATTTTTTCGCGTTGCCACGTGTTGTTGACTTGTGTGTCAGTTACTTGCGTGTTTCGCCATTTTGTTGTGTGAGTTAGTTTACTAGCTCGTGTGACTTTGTTTGTAGCTCTACGTGCCTCTGTTTTTGTTAGGCAAGTGTAGCTATCGTAATTTGTTGACGCGAAAGTGTGTGTTTTTACTGAGTTTTCAGTCGTTTAGACTTACGTTCAGTAAAATGTTTTCGTGTTGTTTACATGGATTTGACAGCATGTCTGATTCAGACAAGCGCTGTGGCAAGTCGGACCCCAAGGGGAAATTTAAGCCTTAGGCTTCTTCTTAAGCAGTTTTACTTGTACAGACCAAGAACGTAGCACTTTGTTGTCTGTACCTATTTCGGCGCCTTGCGCTGTTACTACTTCTGCTATCTTTTGCGGCGCCTAGCGCTACTGTTACGTCTGCTCCGGTTCTCTACTACGGAGACTTCGTCCTCGTTGTTAGCACCTGTGCAGGGTGCGTTGGTTCCTTTCTGTTTTAGACACTGGTTCCAGAAATCCGCAGCTTGGTGCAGGCAGAGTTCCAGCGTTCCGTCGCCAGTTGTTTGGCGTTTCCGGCATCTGGCAGTGACGTCCGGGCGTTGGCTTCCGTGTCTTTGCCTTCCATTTCCGGTTTGGAGCAGCGTCCTCCCTCTTCAGCTGCGGCTGGTAAGCAGAGCTGGTCCGATAGCCCTCGTGAGGCGCCTGGACGTTCTCTCTCGGGAGACAGCTCTTTCGCTTCGGGTCACGACCGATACCATGCTGATCTTTCATTTCCGGCGATAACCTACGAGGCCCCGGATTTGATCGAACAGCGGCGGCAGTCGGTTTCGGCTGCCGCATTTCCGGCACTTGCCGGAAGTGATGATCCGTCCGCTCCGGCACGCTACGGCGGTCGCGGCAGGATGGAGTATTCACTGACTTCCGGTCCTTCCGGATCGCGAAGTCAACCAGTGCAGCCTTCGTTTCCGCATTGCGCGGTTCCGTCGGCTACACTACCGGCACTCGCCGGAAGTGATGATCCGTCCACGCAGGCACGCTACGGCGGCTGCGGCAGGATGGAGTATTCACTGACTTCCGGTCCTTCCGGATCACGAAGTCAACCAGTGCAGCCTTCACTTCCGCATTGCGCGGTTTCCGACGGCTACACTTCCGGTTTCGGCCGGACACGCTGCTTCCTCTTCTGGTGCTTCCTTCCGGATACCAGTGGGTGGATTCCAGCGTACGCCTTCCGGCCTGTTAGTGCCTAGGCTTGAGCAGGCATCACTCCACTCTGATGGGGGAGTGACGTCAGCTCATCCAGCTCCGGTTTTTCCGGATAGTCGTCCTGCCTACCCTTTACCTTCACAAGGTTCTGGGCTGCAGGATGATGTTCGTGCACAGGCATTTCCGGTTTCCGGTTTGCCAGGGCATGCTTCTGCTTCCGGAACTGGTGTTTTTGGTTTCAGTGCAGCCTTCGCTTCCGCATTGCGCGGTTCTGTCGGCTGCACTACCGTACCGGCACTCGCCGGAGGTGATGATCCGTCCACGCAGGCACGCTACGGCGGCTGCGGCAGTATGGAGTTTTCACTGACTTCCGGTCCTTCCGGATCACGAAGTCAACCAGTGCAGCCTTCAATTCCGCATTGCGCGGTTTCGTCGACTACACTTCCGGTTTCGGCCGGACACGCTGCTTCCTCTTCTGGTGCTTCCTTCCGGATTTCAGAGGGTGGATTCCAGCGTACGCCTTCCGGCCATTTAGTGCCTAGGCTTGAGCAGGCATCACTTCACTCGGATGGGGGAGTGACGTCAGCTCATCCAGCTCCGGTTTTTACGGATGGTCGTCCTGCCTACCCTTACCTTCACAAGGTTCTGGGTTGCAGGATAATGTTCGTGCACAGGCATTCCGGTTTCCGGTTTGCCAGGGCATGCTTCTGCTTCCGGAACTGGTGGTTTTGGTCATGGTTCCTTGTGTGACTATTCTGATGCTCCATCAGTGGTCAACGAGGAGTCTCGGGGCGTGTTTCCGTCGAAGCTCAAGTCTGTTCTTGACATCGCGGCGGAAGTAGCGTCTCGTTTTTTCCCCGATGGGGTAGTGGCTGCGGACTCTTCCGCTCCGTTCGATCCTTCGGCCATGGCGGACTTCCGGCCGGCACAGGAAGATGTTTCTTCCTTCCGGTTCGCCGAGTCTCCGTCAGTGGCTTACCAACTTTCGCATTCGCTGGTTCGTCCAGCACATGCGGGGAGTGGTATTCGGCCAGTGCCTGTTCCGTTACTGCTTCCTTTTGGTCCAGTTCCGGAATCAGCTCAGCAGTGGGTGGCGTCGGCTTCTCAAGCCTCTTCCTTTGTGCCTACGGGCAATAGGAAGCTTAGCTTGCCCACTCAGAGCCAGAGCTGGCTGGCGTCTTTTGCACTCCCTAGGGCTACCCTTCCGGTTCCCCGGGAATTGCTGCCTCTTCTGGCTAAACCGATCAAGCAGGATCTGGTTCTGCCGGTTTCTGAGGCTTCCCTCCTCTCTGCTGAGGAGGTTGGACGTCGGCAGATCGAACTGTCCTCTGTTGCGGAGACTCTTGTTCGGACTCTGTATCGGGCATTGATCGATTCACTGGTTCCTTTCACTCTCAGTGAAGAACAAGATGCGGAAGATGCGCTTTTTACCGCCTTGGCCAAGGTCAATGAGGAACAATTGCGTCTTTCCTCTCTACAGTACACCCAAGCGGTCCTCTGTAGGAGGGATCTCTTCCTCTCGCAGTCCTAGTTCACGGAGCTGGCTACTAGGGAGACCTTGAGAGTCTCCCTGGTCTCAGAGGAATCTCGCTTCTGTTCTCTGGCAATGGATGCCAGACAGAAGGAGATTCAGTCGAACAAGGACAGTCAGTTCCTCGACTTCACTCTGCAGGGGGTGAAACAGTCTAAGCCTTCTAAGCAAAAGCAGGCTCAGACATTGTCGAACCTCAAGCCAGCTCAGAAGCGGCAGGCTCTGCCGGTCGCTCGTGGCAGGAAGAAGAGGACGGCATCGGGGAGGGGGTGTGGCGGCTCTGGGAGTAAGCCACACCCCCAATGAAGCGCTCCCGATCTCACCCCCCTCCCGCCTTCCACCTTGGTGATGGCGGGAGGCCCCTCCCGTGCGCTTTCTCGTTGGATGTCGGTAGTAGACAGCCAATGGATTGTGGGAGTGGTGAGATCGGGCTTCCGCCTGCTCTGGCGGGAGGAAAAGGCGCCTCTTACCCGAGTGCCACCGCGGTTCAAGCCCATCTTCTCGCAGGAAGCATGTTCCGTCTTGCAGTCGGAAATTGCCTCCCTGGAGCAGAAGGGCGCGGTGGAGAGAGTTCGGGTCCATAGCTCCCTGGGATTTAAGGGCGTCTTTTCGCCGTTCCCAAAGCGTCAGGAGGACGGCGTCCCGTGTTGGATTTATCTCTCCTCAACACTTTCTTGAGTGAGATAAAAGTCAAGATGGAGACGCCAGCCTCGGTCCGAGACTCTCTCCGCCCAGGAGACTGGGTGACCTCGATCGATCTCACGGACGCATACTTTCATTCTTATGCATCCGGCCGACCGGAAATGGCTTTGTTTCCGGTGGGGAGATCAGATCTACCAGTTTCGCGCACTCCCTTTCGGGCTGTCCCTCGCACCATGGATTTTCACCATGGTGGTGAGACAGGTCTGTGCACTGGTGAGGTCCTAGGGTATCCGCCTGCGGGCTTATCTGGACGACTGATTCATCATGAACCAGTCCCAGAGCGGCTGTTCGCAAGATACCCTGATGGTTCTTCGAGAATCCAACTTGTTGGGGTTCTCGATCAACCAGGGAAAGTCGGAGCTGACCCCGTCACAGACATTCACTTATCTGGGGATGTCTTTCGACACGGTCGCGTGGACTGTCCAGCCTTCTCAGAGAAGGGTGGACAAGCTCCAAGCTCAGATTTGCTCCACTTTGCCTCTCCTGATGGCTTCCATCCGTCTGGACTTGGTGGCTCGCTCGCATAGAGCGTCCACCTCGTCAGTTTATGCTTCCCACTGGAAGGCATGGACTGCCTGGTGTTCAGCTACAGGGGTGAGTTCGGTGGCTCCGCGCTATATTCAGGTCGCCAACCGCCTCTCTTTCATGTCTTCGCAGGGCGCCTCAGGCTCCTCGTTGAGGGTCCGGCGCTTCGCTATCTCGGCGACTCTTAAGCAGATCGGTCGGTCTGTTCGAGTCGGGGGCGTTATAGCTGCAGTCATTAAAAGGGCTGCTCTTAAGGAAGCGAAAGCTCGTTTGCCCGCTCCCAAGTGGGACTTGTTTTTAATCCTGGAATTCCTACGTTCTGCGGATTTTGAGCCTTTGAGCGAGGCCATTCTGTTCAATGTCACTCGCAAAGCGCTGGTTCTTCTTTTGTTGGCAACGGCCCGACGGGGTAGCGAGGTCCACGCCCTGTCGGGTCAGCCTGGAGATATCTCCTTTTAGTCGGACGGTTCCGCATCTTTGCGTTTCCGGCCCGATTTCCTGGCCAAGAATCAGTCTCCGGGGCAGGCCTCTCCGCTGGTTAGAGTCAAGGCTCTGATCAGCGCGTTGGCCCCGGATGACCTTGATTCGGTCAATTGCCCTGCGAGGGCTCTTCGTCTGTACTTAGCCCGGACTCAGCCGTTTCGGTCTAGTTCTCAGAAGTTGCTGTTTATCTCGCCCTTTTCTAGGCGCGAGTAAGATTTGTCGAAGGTATCGTTGGCCCGGTGGGTGTCCTCGCTCATTAAGCAAGCTTATGAGTGGAGTCGCACAAAGAGGGGGGGGGGGTCATGCCCTCCTTGCCACTTGACTCGGCCCGAGCCCATGAAATGAGGGCGTGGGCATCCTCTCTGGCAGTACTGCGCTCCAGATGTCTAGAGGAGGTGCTGACAATTGCGTTTTGGCGTTCTGAAGATGTTTTCATAAACTTTTATCTTCGGGACGTCTCGGCTCTTCGACAGGATGGCTCCAGAGGCCTTCCAGCTCTCATAGCAGCAGGTCAGTTCCTGTCCAGAACTTGATGGTGAGTTTTGATTCATTTCTAGCCCACCGCCTTGTTGATGTTATCTGCTAATGTGATTCGGAGTAAGAATATGTTATTTAATGGAAAATTTCCTAGATAAATTTTCATTTAATTAATATACTTACCCGAATCACATACTGTATTCCCTCCCACCTGCCCCGCGTATGGTTTTAAGTTTTTTAAAGCCGTATGAGAATAGGCACGTGTTCCTAGAGGAAGTGACGTGGCACACACCCGTATGGGAGGTAACTCCCAGTGTGCTGGCCCATTACCAAAGCTACTTTCACTTTCGTTTTGGTGATGGGGTTGCTTCCCTTTAAAATTTTTAGCCGGGTAAGCGTTTTTCAGTGATAAGCATCTCAGGTGACTCAATGCTAATGTGATTCGGGTAAGTATATTAATTAAATGAAAATTTATCTAGGAAATTTTCCATTTTCTCCTTCTCCTCCGTAGACTTGCTGAGTCGCTTCCGGCTGTGGACGATTGCCAGCGAGGTGATAGCCTTGAGTCACCTGCCCCAGGTGATGCAATTGAACCAGTCCTCCACCAGCATCCACACAGCCTGTCCTCATTGCATGCGCACCATGGAACGCTCGGGCTGGTTGTGCGACAGGTGCAAGAGTGTGGTCAACATGTGCAGCATATGGTAATGTTATTTTCCTGTCTTGTGTCCTTTTGCTTGCTAAGAGAGTTTGGGGTACTATTATCAGAAACAACAAAAGGCTAGATGGGGGTTGTTTAGGGGGGTATGTGTCTCAGTTCTATTATGGAAGCAGAATATACTGGGGGACCCCCACCCAAAAACAAAAACAAAATCGGATAAAAATAAGGTTGTAAAAAGGAGGGAGTCTGTATCATGGGGGTAAATTTACAGAGATTATAAACAGACAATCTGAAAAAAGCAAAGTCTAAAGGGGTGAGGTCTTAATTGGGGGTTTCACTGTATTGTGTCACTAATAAGATACACACACACACACACACAGAAACATGCTTTAGCTGAAGTGGTCAGGACCCAAATCTTTGACTTGAATGCTATTTGGGCTAATCTACAGGCCTTGCTAGCGCCCCCCGCGGGTTAGGGGGAAGAATTTACCCGATGCTCCCCAGCATGTCGTAAGAGGCGACTAACGGATTCTGTTTCTCCTTTTACCCTTGTTAAGTGTTTCTTGTATAGAATATAGTTAATGTTTGTAAAGATTTTAGTCAAGCAGTATGTAAGAAATGTTAAGTCCTTTGTACTGGAAACTTGCATTCTCCCAGTAAGGTCATATTGTACTACGTTGCAAGCCCCTGGAGCAATTTTTTTATTAGTGCTTTTGTGAACAAGAAACAATTAACAAGTGGCTCTATCCCATCTCCCCCCTTTCCCCGTCGCGATATAACCTTGAACGGTTGAAAACGACGTTAAACACCAAATAAAGAAAGCCTTGCTAGCCAGTACTGAGAAGCTGAGTAACATCCTATATTTATATCACAATCTCTCACCCTGCTTTTCTTTCTGTCCTTTGTTTTTTATATGTTTGAATATAAGTTTCATGCCATGTGTTAGATATACAGAGATACACCCTATTTTGAGTGAAATGTTCTATAAACTTACCTTTCTTGTTTTTGTGTGTGATTCCCCTGGCTTTTAAGATCTTGCTGTCACAGATTTTCTATTCATTATTTTCGTAAATTGACCCCCGTTTTAAGACCACCTTCCTGTTAAGACCTGGGGTTTTCAGATTTTTTATGTTCTTAACAGGAGAAGATGTGATACTATTTATCTGCATGTATGATACAGGTACAAATGTGATAATTGTAGGCTTATACTAGTGATTAATTTACTGTGTGTGATACATGAAATGTGATATGAATGCTGTTTTTATATGTTATACTCTTACTTTCTCCCAAGCGCAAGACAAATTCTTCTATGAAAATTGAAGCCAATAAAATTTGAGTTGAGTTAAGTTGAGTTGAGAATACCACTATATAGTGTGGATGTGTACATGTTGCACATACCATGATGCATTTTTGAGAGTGCGAGTCTTATTCATTCATTTGTATCTTGTTGCTTGCAGCCACTGTCCAGTGAAAGGACTGGCTGTGTGGTGCCAAGGGTGCTGTCACGGAGGACACATACAGCACATACAGGACTGGCTGGTCGGCAACATCCTCTGTCCAGAAGGCTGTGGCCATATGTGCGAGTACACGTGATCTTGTACTTCACCCTATGATTTACTGTTGTGTAAATACAAATCATCAGTTTGCCAGTGAACCTGTGTCATGACTATTATCAGAATCCTAAATGTGTGGTTAGAAAGCGTGGAGGAATAATTGTTATTTTGTGAGTTAGCAAATGATGTATGGGAAATCCAATATGATCCGTGTGTGATGCTGAGTGATTGGTGTGCCTGGCGGTGCATGCGTGCTTCGGCAAAAGGCTGATATGAAATTTAAATGAAATCTTTGTCAACCAAATTGAGATGACCATCTCCGGCATGTGTGTTGCATTGTCTGGAAACTTACCAGGCTGCCGTAGAGTTTCTCCCAAAGAGGCATTGGCTCTGGCCATGTTGCCTAGCGGATTTTGTCGTGCAGCAAGGAAGTGTTTGGTCGTCAAGACGATGACCTGGTCAGCATTGTTCAGGTGGCTGCAGCTGTCAGACTGACTCAAGTTGGGAATGCTTAGATGTTCTGAACGTGTGTGCTTTTGAAAACTGCTTGAAAGTTCTTCAAAGTGACCAAAAATTAAATAAATAGAAGATAAAGGAATTAGTGCCTGAACACTTGTGAATTCAAGCTTAAGACATGTGAATTTGTTGACACCAAAGTCTGTCAGTTATGGTTAATCATTGACCTGGTGAATGCTCAACATTACATTCAAACATTGTATCACATCCATAGCTGGTCTTTTGTTCAAGACATGACCAGCAACTTGTCATTGTTACTTCAGTGCATTCTCATTCCGGTGCCAAAACTGTGATGTTTACTTCTGTAAATATGCTACAATTGCATAATAAAGGCTGTGCCTTAACATAGTTGTGCCTTAACATAGTTTGTGTTGCAAATTGTTGGGTCTGTAAGTTGCTGAAATTCGGTGTATGATTTAAAGTACAGCACCATTGTAAAATTCATTTGATCCTGGCAGTGCTGCTGATCTTGCTCAGCTCTGGGTGCATGAATATGTTATCTTAACACAGGGTGTATTTCTGCAAACTTTTGCAGGTGGTGAGTGCCTGGAAGCATGCCAACTTCCTTGTTAGATACGAGTTTATGAAAATTGAAATTGTAAAAACGCCTGAAGGCTTACACCCAGGGAATTTTATTGGTACAAAAATGATGCAAAAGTCAAGCACTCCTATGCAATTAGTGGATCATGGAATGATCTCTGGAGCTCTGAAAATGCAGGAAATCAAAATTTGGAGAAAAAATCTAATGGGCAAGTTGTATCCATCGTTTTAAGTTGTGGCGTGACTGAGCGCATGTATTCATGAAAGTGCTTCCAGGACAGAATGCTTTTAACAAAGAACAGAATGACAAGAATGAAAGGTTTCCTCATTCAGAACCACTTCAACACACACATTTCAAAGCATCAACAAACCTTGTACCCATCACTTTTTATTTTTATTCTCCAGTTGTAAACACCAGTCAAAGTACTCGCACGGGTAGAAATTACAGGCAATTGGGAACAAATCAATCATCAGTTTTCATAGCCCACAGTGTAAACTGTCCAGACATTCGTCGTCTGACACGCACTACACAATAGCGTAAACTATCCAGACATTTGCTGTCACACACACAGTATACAATTACAATAAATATGAACTGCATCAAGGGAAACACACTCAACTCATGATTCAAACACAATCAACTCTTTTCATATATCTGCTTTCAACAAAATTATCATTCATTCTTGTACACTTTTGTTCAGTCGCATTTACAGCATGTGGTGTTCATCTTCTGCACACACACACAAGTACAATGGTTTCAATTTACATAGACACACACACACAACAGCAACAAACTGGCACTGAGCCGCCAAACATTAATCTTTGGTTAAGGCTCACTTGCTGTCAAGCTATGTTTCACCAGCACAACTTCTCATCAGAATTCACACACTCTGCATGTATTATTCTGCATAATTTGCACAGGCAGAATGCAAATGCACACACAATCTGACATGGTTTAATTTCACAATATCAACATTGGCCAAAACACTTTGGAATGAGTGTAATTGCAATAATATGCACAAGTCTTTGCACCCAAAATGCACCAATAATATCTAAAACCTGACAACGGTAACTTAAAACTCAGTTCAGGAATATCTATAAAAGCATCTAATCTTCAACACAGTCACAATGCAAGATGACATATTATGGTTTTCATCCCAAACAGCTATTGACATAACTTCAAAACCACACACAGGTTAAAAGGAGAAAGTGTGACAATGAAGAGATGTTGCAATTTAGGTTTCTCTTTCAGTGCAAGATCAACTGTGATAAGTGTTCTGACAAACTGGGAGGAAGTACTTCATTCGTTTATCACCTTCACTTGGGACACCCAGCAGTAATATGAAAGATCACTTTAGGGGTAAAAAATGGTTCCATGTACATTATGTGCCTGGGCCACCTTGATCAGCCCTCCAATGTGGCATAACAAATGACCATCACAAAGATTGTTGTGATTGTCTCAACATATTCAACAATACTGAAACCACTGACTGAAAACCATTTTCAGTGGAAAGCAAAATTGAATACAGCAAGTACGAGAAAAAAGACCCACAGTCCCTAACCTGCAAATTCAGTAGTTCACTGTTGAACCAACAGGCTCGCCACAATGCTGATCAGTCAACCAGTATTCCAACACATAGTGCTGATCAGTCAACCAGTATTCCATTTCCAACACACAATGCTGATCAGTCAGTCAGTATTCCAACACACTGGCGCAACTTTCTTGTGGGTCCAGAGATGTTGCATTCGCGGCTGGGAGCCCAGAGGGCAGGTGAGGGGGTCAGCAATGAGACAACTCTGACAAGATCCGCCGTAATCTCCTTCCAGCTCGGAACTCCAAAGCACCTCAGTCTACTTTGGCCTTCTTTCGGTCTGCATCTGCATCATACTGCAACGACACAAAGTTATTGAACAATTCAGTCAGGGCCAACAGGTATGAAAAATATATGTAAGCAGCACTTCACTTCTCTAATGCTCAAATGCTTTCTTAACGCCTGTACAGTAGAACCCTTATTTTAAGATCACTACCCCCGATCTGCCGTTTTAGATTTTTTTTTCATAAACTGTAACATGGAAATGAACATCCTTTTCAAGACTCCCTCCCTTTTAAAACCTGATCAGATTTTTAGGTCTTAAAACTAAAGGGGGTTTCCAATGTACCAATAATCATACTCAAACCACAAAAATACCAATAATTCAACTGTATATAAATGCTGCTGCTAAGTGATATGGCATTTATACAGCTCTCAACCAAAAGCAACTATTCATCAAAGAATGGGAGCCCCAGGAGTGAATGGGAAAATAAAGTGTAAACAAGCATAATGCATGTCAAGAAAAAAACCCACTGAATATCACTTACAGCAGCCAACTGTCTTCCGATGTTGCCCATGGTAACACCTCCAGAGAAAAATACACAGGGAAGCCAGGAGCGCACAAACAAGAAATCAGGTTCAGTGTACCTGAAAACACAAGAAACGGGTAAAATTAAAAACCAAACATAAAACTGATCAGACATTTACCTAAAAATACTTAATATCCTGATTCCAAAATGGATTGTACATGTAACAACTTGGAGACACATAAAAGCTCATGGGCATAACTTGTTGGACTCAACCCCCAAAAGTTAGTCCTGAAGTGTAGGACCAAGAAAGCCAGGGCAGACAAACAGCTCAGTCAGTAGCGGCGCTGGCTTTGAAACCAGTTTGTCATTAACAGCGTGGGTTCGAATCCCGGGTTCGGCAAGGGATTTATTTTCCGGAGTCAACTTTGTGCTGACTCTCCTCAGTGTCCAAACACCGGTGTGCAGACATGTGCATGATAAAGATCCCAAGTTTACAGCCAAAGTCTTGGAGCTTTCCATGGAGAGAAAAAAAGAAGAAAATTGGATAGCGCTGTATTGTTTGGCAGCTTGCTTTCCTCCAGGGAGAATTTCAATGATGGTAACCTCAAAGGACTATATTATACCATACCTTACTTTAGCCCAAACAAACTTGTCCCTTACGAATAAAAGGATTCTTTCTTTATTTGGTGTTTAACGTCGTTTTCAACCGTTCAAGGTTATATCGCGACGGGGAAAGGGGGGGAGATAGAGCCACTTGTTGTTTCTTGTTCACAAAAGCACTAGTCAAAAAATTGCTCCAGGGGCATGCAACGTAGTACAATATATGACCTTATTGGGAGAATGCAAGTTTCCAGTACAAAGGACTTAACATTTAATAAAAGGATTGAAAGCAAGGTTTCAACCTAGGATTTGTGATCAGCAACCCCAATCAGACACGACTTTCTGATTTTTTTTATACTGAAATTACTAATAGTGAGCAAAGCTGTGGTTTATTACTATTTTTGTCGCACACACAAAATCCCATCAGCTAGGGCTCTGAAAAGAACATTTTAAATGTATATATAAAAATCTCTGAAAGCTTTCTGTCACAACAATAAACATTAAATACAAACAAACACCCACCTGTATACATCGTTGTAGACCAAAAGTTGTGTTACGAATGTAGCCAGCACTGCAATGCCCACACCGAGCCCAAAGCCACTGCGTGATCGGTCAAACAGCCACCACAGACCAATGGACATAGCTGCCAAGCTGACAGACAGCTGAATATTGTTGGCAAAATCAATTTTCTGTACCAAGTCAAGGAAAGCTCTGTTCACTTTTTTTCATTCAGGGTAAGGGTTAAAGGTATTTTATTTACAACAATCATGTAAAGCACCACAGATGTGTCATTGAATGAAACAAGGCCATCCTGCCACTTGGACACATACCACGAGTCAACAACATGGCTGCTTTTGTGTGAAGAACAGGATTCCTTTTTAAGCTTAACTAATTTCACAGTTTGACATGAGTGTTAATAACAAAATGATTAAAGTTTAAAATCCTCGACCTACACAAACAGCAGCCAGACTGTAGATGTTTGCTATGTGTGTGTGTGAATGAAAGGATACTCAAACGCCTGTAGGGTTCAGTCTGGGAGAACAAGACAATGGGTCATTTTACCCCCTCAACCAAATTCTAATGGGACATAATCGAAGACGTGAGAAGCGCTACTTGGGCTGAGGGGGTTCCTGTGGCATACAAACAGTAACACCCCCGCCCCACAAAATCTCTTTTGTCGAAAGAGGCTAAATTGCGTGATCTGGTGCAGTCCGACCCATTGTGTCATGTTACCACATCTTGTGTGTCTGTACTGGTGTGTTGCTTTGCTCATTACAAATGCTGTACTCGAAGAAAACTGTGCATAGCAGTGTTACTTAATCTTGATGTACCTTTCGACTCGTTGAAAAGAATTCTTATTGGTCACACCAAAAGCAAATGGAGCATTGTTAAATTGAACCCTGCATGTGTCTGTATACAGATCTATGTTGAAGATTAGATGCTTTATACGAAAAGGAAGGTATCTTTAATCAGGTAAAGGTACTAACATACGCACATGCACACATTAATCGCACTTCCTTTCTTTCAAATCCATTCATAATCTAGTTATCTCCATTAAAATGTAACAGTATCACTCAGTCAGTATAGAGTATGCTGTGTGCAAAAAGGATACAGCACTGGCATGGTTGATTCCCACAAAAACAGCAACACAGCGCATCACACTGGACCACTCGCCCTTGGTACAGATGTCTTCTCCCAGGTACTTGTCTAGACACGGGTATAGTAAACCAATCACAGCTGCAACAAAAAGCAAGTGGATTAGAGCCTTTAGTTTTAGAACACACTCGCAAACACTGCGAAGCCTTCTATGCTAAAAGAACTCACCTCAGCAACTACAGGAGAGCACTACTACGAGTACAGTTGTATTTTTTTTTTTTTAATGAACCTTGATTGAAAAATCAACCCCACTTCCAAAACCTTGCTGTTTCAGATTTTACTTAATCTCTGTAAATTTACTTCCCCTCTAAGAGTAAGACTCCTTCTTTTCAAAACTCTGACTTTCAAGGTCTTAAAGTTAAAACTACAAAGGGAGTTGCAGTGTATCGCAAAATAATACTGATACAGTGATACTGTTATAACTACACTTCAAGAAAACATAAGTCATAAGTAAAAGTAAAAATGACAAAACTCGATTTTGCAAAGAAAGTTACGACACGACGGAACACAGCTTGCATGAGGCTAGACCTTAAACTTCTTATAGAAAGTAACCAACATACCGACGCAATTGTTTTCTCCCAATATGCTAACATTAACAAGCACAGATACCTACCAGCAGCAGTGCCACAGCTTGGTGCCACCCACCAGGCCGAAGAAAAGAGGGACGCCAGAACTTCAGGAGGGAAGATCGTCACCTGCCGCTGGACTTGCAGCAGGTTGAGCACCAGGGAGAAAAACACTCCCAATGTGAAGAGGACAGAGCCGCGCAGAACTAAACACTTTGTTGACACCATCTTGGACTTGACCGTTCACACTGATCAACCTGAATCAAGTTATAAACAAGAGGCGAAGCCTTCAAGGCTCACGTAAGAAATCGACAAACAGTAACACAAACTCAATCACTCCGTCACACATACACACACACACACACACACACACACACACACACACACACACACACACACACACACACACACACAGTAAGCATAGGTGAAACTATGCAAGAAAGCGAGACCCTGGATCTGCCAAGAAGTCTCGGCCCGCTCACAATAACAATGACCGAGACTTTCAGTAATTCCTTTGCGTGACGTCTAACCCTCTTACGTCATACTGTGACGTCTTCAAATAGTTTCTATCACACACGTCGAACACTTTTGACCGAGACTGACGTAATCCATAGACTCGGAAATGTTAAAGTTTCTACCACAGACATACACACATACATACATACGCACGCACGCACGCACAGACAGACAAAGTTTATCATCGCATAGGCTACACTTACGTGAGCCAAAAAACACTGTGATATTAATGTACAGGTCTTCTACAAAGCAAAATTGAATCAAATGTGAACTAGCTACAATTTATAGAGCATTCATAATCATCAAAAAGATCAAGTGAAGTGGCTTGTGCCATAACATTTTGTAGTCAACGATGCTTTATTTTTTTCTGAAAAAGCTGTAGACGAACAACACACACAGTTTATCTGTAGTGTAGCATGCCACTGTGACAATGGAACTTGTTAGAACCATTTGTGGGACAGCAATATATTGTAACTTATTCAAGTTATTGTAAGCACCGACTTAGCAGACTTTTTTCTCTCTCAGTCTCATGTTGACGTTGTATATGTTTTCTTTCTTAACCATGTGCTACACACTTTCTTTCCTCTCCTTTACATAATCAGCACTTTCGCATGAAGAATAAATCTTGAAGCAATTAAACATGAGTATGCACGCTGTGTCTGCCTTGGCACATCCTTTAACTTTAAGTGAAATTAAAAATAACACTACAGTGCAAAATTGTTCATAAAGTTGATAATCACCAGCAGGGCTATGTCCCTGTGACTGTTACCAGTATCTGTATCTGTGGGTTACGTCGCTAGCATCCAGATTGCTGGCTTTGGCGCGACGGGTGGGTGTGCGCAGCGACGTCGTTTATCGGCGGCTGGTAGTCAGCGCCGCCTTGAATGCCTCAGTAGAGGCTGAGTGGACAACCGTGTTGTCCAGGTGATTCCACTCGATTGTGGATCGTGGGAAGAACGACTGTTTGTATTGTTCAGTGTTGCAGCGTGGTACAGCGAAACACCTGTTGTTGTTTTTTATGTAATTATCTATGGGGTTGCTACCAACGTAGTCTGCGCAGTACAGATCTTAGTTTTCCCTTCTCCTGTCTGGTTGCTCTCTACACCTTAGTTATAAATGTTATAGAAAGACAAATTTCATGGACAATCTGTGTCTTACTTTTGAACTTTCTAATGCATGCCAAGTCACAAGTGAACCTTCATGGAATTTCAAGTTCAAAAGTCCAAGAGTGCGCCGGCAGACACTTTATTACTAATACTACAGCCAAGTTCATCCAAACAACTTATTTTGTAACAAACCAGGCTATCTGTATGTCCAGATCAACACTCACAACACATGGAAACGAATCGGTTCATGCAAACAATACAAAATGCCGACACGGAGGGGATCAGCTGTTCTCTGGCTAAGAAGAAAATAACGTGCCGTCTGGTTCTGTAATCAGCTTCAAGTCTAGTGTCGATGTTCACGCAACTCACCTTATGGAGAAATCAGTACACAAACATTCTTCAGCGACAATAAACCGACAAGCTTGATAACTTCACATCAACTGACTAGTGCCTCTCTCAATCCAAAACACAACAGCCATTGTCTAACCGAGTAAGCAGTCGAGCAATTCTACGTCATCACGCCTCGGCTGACGACTTTCAGCCAATCGCACGGCTCGCCTGAAAAAATCACGTGCTCGCTCCCGCGTTTGTGGGAAAAAGGTCATCACACCATAATTGTGGAAGTAGGTCAGATATTCCCGAAAATAAACATAGATCACATGACCAACTCAAAATGGCTGCGACCACAGCAAGTGTCTTTGCTGGAAGGGCAAGAGCAGGATCTTCAAAACTCCCTGTCCAGCGTGATGCCGATGGCAATGAAGCAGAGGTAGAATAAGTACACAAAGAATAATTTATGCAGTCTCTATCTTGAATTATAGAAAGTTTCTTTGGTCATTATGCAGTCTCTAGTTGTCAGTGCACAACCGAAAGGAGGAGGCGTGTCTCTGTCAGTCAAAATTACACATACAAGGTCACACAGTCTCACACACAGTCACACACAGTCACACACACACACACACACACACACAGATATATACACATACACACACATACACACACACACACACACTATTCTGCTTTCAATCTCACACCTTAGAGCACAACTTCACATAGACAAGTGCAGATGCACAAATTAAAAACTGCAGTGGATAAACATTGGTCATTTGGTTTCAGGCAGTTGAGTTAAACACCCATAGGTTGAACATTTTCATTCCCTATGCCTTATCCCTCAGTTCTTCTCATACAAATCTCCATAGATTATTTGCAATCCCAAAGCCAAAGACTATGGATCCATAGATCAGACATCTATATACCGTTGTCCTGTCTGTCATGTTTTCCCTGTCCGTTTTGAACAGTTTGCATTTTAGTGACTACACTCTTTACATGGATTTACCATTGTACAATATGCTGCTGTTTGGAAAAAACCCAAATCAACCTGTTTTGAGTTATTTAAGATCAAGATAATTAATTCAGCATTTAGTAAGTTTTGTTGATAACTATAGTCAGAGATATATATGCATTCTATCTATGTCTCTCGTATAGTGAATACTTTGCTGTTAAAGTTGGTGTGGGGTCTATTTCAAAGACACTTGAGAATACATGTATGTATATATATATTCATTTGAATTTGAAGGCACCAAGATTATTTTCTGTGTGTGTTGATTACATGGATGTTGGTGCATTAGGTAACATTTTCATTTTTTATTTGAATGTAGGTGGAGACAAGAGAAGATGAAGAGCAAAATGTAAAGCTGCAGGAAACCATTGAGCTGCTGCTGGCAGCTGGCTACTTCCGTGCTCGCATCAAGGGCTTGTCTCCCTTTGACAAAGTCAGTAATTGTCCCTTGTGCATGTTCGGCCCATATTGCATGCACAGTCTTCGAGGACGATTTAAAAGATGTCATACTTATAGCAAAAAGCATACATTTGCAGAGAATCATGTGCATGCCTGGGCAGACACACCCATTCCCGTTCTGCCTCTCTCTCTCTCTGCCCCCCCCCCCCTCACTCTCTCCTGCTATAAGGAAGTCTCTAAATTCAAAAAGATCAATGCTTTGAGCTTGAATTGAGATGCACAACTAATACAAAAGTATATCTGTGCTTTGAGAAGGCTGCAGATGTCTGGTGTAAAACAAAACCAGAAACTTTCTTCAGTTTATGAAAACAAAACCATTGATTTATGTTCATTTTCTCTTTTCTGTTTACATATTGTGATTCAAAATCAGTATATGCACTACGTTGGTGTTGTGGAGATCACTAGATACCACTGGAATCGAATGGAAGGATAAAGAACATTATGGAACTTACTTTGATTTAGTGCGCAGTCACTCATGACGTAAGCGTAGACCCTCATCGGACAGACGGAACTGTGTAGATCTAACCAGATTAGTGTCGATGTTTCCCGAATATTCTCGTATGTCCATTAACTATATAAGTAGGGCTGCGCACACGTATTGTTGTTCTTTACCAGTCTTGCACTTGTTCTTTCTTACACTGTGCTGAGAGATATTGTCACCGTTGTTCCAGCTGTTAATAAATCTACAGAACCTACACAACTCGTTGTGTCTCCTTTGCGACTGAGAGTGGCGAAAGGAAAAACACGACAGTTGGTATAATGGTTGACGAACAGCATTGTTACTTTCTGCAATGATTTCACTGTTAAAATGATTTCAGGTTGTTGGAGGTATGACATGGTGTATCACAACATGCAATTTTGATGTGGATGTGGACCTGCTTTTCCAAGAAAATTCTACAATTGGCCAAAAAATGTAAGTGCTAGCATCTGTGCTATGGTTATAAAGTTCTATAAGTATAAGCGAATATGTATAGACAAATGCTCAGTGCATTAGAATATGTCTGTGTTCAGTGGAAACTTTCAAGTCACGATTTGAGATACATGTACAGATCTTTGTGTCTACTTCTGCATGCCTACCATTTTCCCATATATATTGCACGTTTTATACCGTTGTGCATGACAATAAGCAGCAAATGATAGATACTAAGACAGAAATCAAGAAGGCATGTGCAAGAAAGAGAACTGAACTCAGAAAACATACAGAATGTTTTATTACCCATGGTTGGGAATTCATAAAGTATTCTGAATTCTGTATTCATAATTAATTTGCAGAACATTGACATGAAGTAAGATATCCTGAACTGCATCAGTGCCACCACGGACCTATTTCTGGCATTTGTATTATACATTTTCAGTGCACTAACTGAGAAAATCGTAGCTGTTTTGCCAAAGATGAAGTGCCCACATCGCATTGAACCACATCAAATTCAAGGTCTGGACTTCATCCACATCTATCCTGTTGTTCAGGTAGGCTTTTACATCTCTGTACATGATTATGCCCCTGCCCCCCTCCCCCCCAACAAAAATAAATAAATGTGTCAGACTATTTTTATGTGTTAAAGAAATTTGTCTTTCTTTAAACGGAGGATGTTTTATGATAAAACAAAATTTTAACTTCAAATGTGGTCTTGCATGTTATTCATGATTTTTCAATCACTTTGTTTGGACAACCAGTAAACTGAATAACATTCTGTCTGACACTTGGAGGCATAATTACACTTCTTCTTTTTTTTTATTAGTGGCTGGTGAAGCGTGCAATAGAAACAAGAGAAGAAATGGGGGATTTCATCCGCGCCTTTTCCGTTTCTCAGTTCAGCAAGCACTATTCAACGCCAGAGGTTTGTTTGCTACATATATATGTCTTCAGATATTAGAGTTAGATCACCCGAAGGGTTCACTTTCTGATTTGCTCCTGAAGACTACATTTATTGACTTGACATGGTCAGATATGTAGACAAAGGATTGTTGAGAAACTGATGTTACTTAAAGGCATATGTACTCGATGACTATACACGCTAATTGCTTTACCAACAGCTGGAGACATGCTAAATTAAGTTCCCTGCAAAATATTGTGGTCTAGGACCCCTTCAATGTTGAGATATGTTAATTTTCATTTTGATCTGGATCGTCCTATTTATAGATTTGGCAACACATGTAACGTTGATGCAAGGGAGCTAACACCGCGGCTTTGTTGACATCCTCACTTTTTCAGAGGCTAGAACAAGCTGTAATGCATGTATTATGGTCCGCGCATGGTGACATATCGTCATTATATGGTCTTATGGTGCGTTTGACATCGATTATGGGCAAACTACACTTTGTAAACACGGGAGCGCGTACATATGCCTTTAACATAAAAAAACACTTTTTGTTTTAGTGTTTATGTGCTGTTTTCACAAGCTTTATTAGCAGTATTAAATTTGTTGTTGTTTTAATCTTTGTATCTGTTCAAACAGTTTAATGGCAGGGGAAATAGTGGTTCTCATGAGGGTTTTCATCTTTTTTTTCTAGAATGGGACTCCAATCTTTTGTGCAGCAAACAGATAGAATACTCAGTTTTGGTGTATCTGAGTGCAGTTGCAAGAAATCTGCCCCAAAAAATGTCATGCAAATTTACGGAAACTGTCATAAAGGTTTCTGCACCTTTTCCTCATTATAACAAGGTTTGGCAGTTCTGCTGAAATGATGGCAACATTTTCAGCAATTTGAAGTAAGGTCTAGGTCTGCCTACACCAAACAGCATCTCTGTAGTTGCAAATTGATCAGCAGGATGTTTCAGAGGAACTTGAGGTTATCATCCGACAGTCCATGTCAGTTGTTGATTTGTCATGACCGTCTGCTACATATGTCACAGGTCTCTGTTCACAGTCAGAATCGTGTCATACCATGTTATCTTTGTTTATGTGGCTAGAAACATGCAGTGCAGACAGACTTGTTCTAATCTGCTAGTCAAGATAACTGACTTTTGAAGCTGGTACATGTAGTATTAATCAAGGTTAAGCCTCTGCATTATTTCTAGATGAGATAAGTGCTTTAAGGTCTACTTTGTGCTTGTCATCCGCTACTTGTTCATTGACCCTGTCCCTTGTAAAATGTTTGTTTGATCTTTCTGGTAGATAACGTGACATTCCATGTACAATTATAGTACTTGGGATTGGCTTTTACAGTTTTTGTTTTTGTTTTTATCTGGTTCGTAAGAAAAAACAAAACAAAAACCAAAGAGAAATTCTCTAGGTTGCTGAATCTTCAAATTTATTTTAAGGAATAAGAGGGTCGAGTAGGCTGTTTTGAAGGTTATGTTTTATGTGTTACTATTAAAATACAAAATTAGGTGCAAGGTTTGGGTAAAAATAACATAAAAGATTATGTGCATTTATTATTTAGTCTTTACGGTACAATTCTGCTAAAAGTGCCCATGAGGCACAATGAACTTTTTTCACCTTTGGGGCTGACCAGTAAATAAGAAATTCTATGTGTTGTTTGTCTTACAGGGTGTGTTTATGTGTTTGTGCTTGAATGTGCCATGAAGCATGATCAAGCTGTACTTTTTCTTTCCTTTGACAGGACGTTGCATTTGAAGCCATTAAACCAAAAGCTGTTGCAACTGTTGGTGCAGTAAAGGTAAGATTATTCAGATCTCTAATTTTAATGCTGTAAAATCATTATAAAGCTCGCTTACCACAGCCGGTGCTTCGCCCTGTGCCACTTGCCCCCAATGGCTTTGCCATCAAAGCATATCATTACAGAGAAGTTAACTATGGCAAGAAAACAGCTGGTTGAACCAATTGTTACCTGTGTGTGTGTGTGTGTGTGTGTGTGTGTGTGTGTGTGTGCGTGTGCGTGTGCGTGTGTGCGTGCGTGCATGTATGCATGCGTGCGTGAGAAAGAGTGTTTGTGTATATATATATATATGATATAATGTGTGTGTGTGTGTGTGTGTGTGTGTGTGTGTGTGTGTGTGTGTGTGTGTGTGTGTGTGTCTTTGTGTGATATGTGCCTGCAACTCGTCTCAGTTATATTGCATTTAAATGTTACACTGTATACTTCATGCTTTGGAAATGCTGTAAACACTTGTATGTGTGTATTCATGCACACTGACAATGCACATACACATGTACCGGGTATGCATGTAGCCTTGTAGGACTGAACAAAAATATCAAATTTACAATGCTATGGTTTTATACAAATGTTTCTATATTGGTGTTGTTTGTTAGGACACGTACAAGCCACAACGCCGATACAAACGGCATGATGCAGACAAACTGAGAGACGAAGAAACACGGGTACACTCCACTCTCCTGGAATATGGCAGGTAATGGCTGAAACTAAAACAGTGCTTGTGGTAGGTGTTTTATAAACCACTATTTTTTTAAAAGGCAAGAACTACACATCCAACAAGAACTGGCCATTTTGTCCTGGTAACCAGTCAAGATAAGGTGTAATATCACAGCAACAATTTTATGTTGATATGAAAAACTGTCAGATGCAATGGAAACTAGAAGTACATGTGCTTACCAGTGGAAGATTTCTTTTCCAGTATTTTCAAATAAAAACAGTTAAAATACCGTGATTTTTCAGTTAACTTAAAGACTGAAAGCAACGGTTTCATACTCTGAGATGTGTAATATTCTTGTTACCATTAAAAGTATTGGTAGCTTTGGTAAAATCTATTTTTTCTTTACTTATTGCTTCACATTTGGTCAAGCTAACTTTTTCGCTGGAATTTCATTTCCTGAGCACTGGCCAAAAGTAATGTTTTCTATGCTTACTTTTTCTTTGTCTGGTGATTTGTCCACTTTTTCTTTTGCACCAAAGCTTTGTAGATATGGATTGTGCGGGATCTATTCAATCAGTCTTAATTTTTTTCCAGACGCTACGGAGTTAGTCGATCTGAACAAGATGAAAAGGTATGTGTTTTATTGGTTCTTTTTATTGGTCAGTCCTTTAAGGCATGGCTAGCTCAGCAAAATATATTAACAACAGGTGGAACAGTAAAACATAAAAGAAATTCTTTGTTCACTAAGTGTACATGTACTCAATGGAATAATAAAGTATTATGAAACAAAAAATGCTTCCGAGGAGTGCATAAGCAGGTTGGTATGGATATCACGTGTATAGTGATGTGTTTTCATTTGCATATGTGGAGATTGTGCTTGACTGATTTGTTCATGAGAACATAAATTATCTCAGTATATTAAACAGTTTATTTTTTTTATCCAAGGCTAACAAGAATATGAATTTAAACAAAAAAACTATTGGTGGAATCATAAGCAATTGAGACAGTAAGAGGTGAGAAATCAAGGGAAGTAAGTGATGGAAATATAGACAACCCCAGTAAGAGAGAGGCATGCCGAACCAGTCTCCCAGCACATGAGGGAATAAGAACTAGAAGCATTGAAATGAACAAACAATGTTTTTCTTCAGAAAAGGGTGCTTGCTGAAAGCTCAAATGTTCATCATTCTGCAAGTCACTAGAACAAACACTTGCAAACACAATAAGGACAATTGTGAGAGACCTTTTTGTTGCTGTGTATGACAGGAGGAGGAGAAGGCAGCGAAGAAGAAGGCTGCTGCCGCAGGACTTGGTGGCAAGGACGCTGACTCTGACGTTGACCTGCAGGCTGAGGAAGAGGTGATAAAGTCTTACCTAGTTCTCAGTTGATGATAATCGGAAATAACTCTGTCAATTTTGTTGGTTTGTGGAAGAGTTGCTTTACCTTGTTTCCACAGAAACACTGAGGTAAGCCAACAATGTCACGTGTAGCTTACCTCAGTGTTTCCATGGAAAGGCAAGGACAAACAAGAGAAAGTAATTTTTCCAGAACCCATAAATACCTGACAGAATTATTTTCGAAATTAGTCTATTTAGTGGCCCAAATCCTTGGACGTTTTGGTCCTGTGTGATGAGAATAATGATAATAACAAGGGACTTTAAATGATATCAATCCTACTGTAGTTCTAATCGCCTTACAAGAAATAAGGACTCTTCAAAACACATAAGTAAATAAACAACTGTGTAAACATATAAAATACCATGACAAAGAAATAGAATATCAGGTTACAAGAACATTGATTTATATTAACTATATGAATTAAAGGCATATGTACTCGATGACTATACACGCTAATTGCTTTACCAACAGCTGGAGACATGCTAAATTAAGTTCCCTGCAAAATATTGTGGTCTAGGACCCCTTCAATGTTGAGATATGTTAATTTTCATTTTGATCTGGATCGTCCTATTTATAGATTTGGCAACACATGTAACGTTGATGCAAGGGAGCTAACACCGCGGCTTTGTTGACATCCTCACTTTTTCAGAGGCTAGAACAAGCTGTAATGCATGTATTATGGTCCGCGCATGGTGACATATCGTCATTATATGGTCTTATGGTGCGTTTGACATCGATTATGGGCAAACTACACTTTGTAAACACGGGAGCGCGTACATATGCCTTTAAACTAGTTGAAAATATATCCTCAGAATTTTTTTGTGGTGCTCGCTATGGAAAGGCGAAATATAAGGAAGAAAAATTCCATCTCACACGGCATAAATAGATCCCTGCGCCTTGAGTCCGAGTCTGGAGATATGCGCGCGATATAAGACTTCCTATAACATGTAATATTTAAAGATGCAAGAACCCTAGCTTATCTCTCCCTGTCACTTTGTGAATACTCTCACCACATTTATTTTAAACCAATTCCTGTAAATCTGAAAGAAATGATATTGTCTGTTCATTTTTCAGCGCCGCATTAAGGCTTTGATGAGTGGTATGTCAGCGACAGGGCTTCAAGAGGTTTGTGAAGTTCACATAGTGTGCTTAATTCTGTTCACTGTACTGCAGCAACTACGGAATACAAGCAAACCAAAAAAGAACTATGAAACATAAAAGTATGGCTGTACAACAGTTGTTGAAAAATGTAGCAAGAATAAAAATGAGTCATAATCAATTCAGATAAGTTACAATAAGTTACAATATATTGCTGTCCCACAAATGGTTCTAACAAGTACCATTGTCACAGTGGCATGCTACACTACAGATAAACCAAGCGTGTTGTTAGCCTACAGCTTTTTCAGAAAAAAAAGCATCCTTGACTACAAATGTTATGGCACAAGCCACTTCACTAAAATGTCAAACAAATTTGCAAAGAAAAATTAGTCAAATTTGGGTTGAAAACATATAAATGTATTCCTTGAGACACAATACAGATACAGCATGTAGTTGATTTGATGGAAAATGATGGTTGTAAACCTTTCATGAAGTAGGTCACCCCCCTCTGGGTCAGTAATCTGAGAATGACCCCATAATGGTTTTTTCTCTGTGTGAGAAACTGACAAGATAGTGTCGAGGGAAGAGAGTAATCAACCAGTTTAGAACAGTTCATATTACTTACATTTTCAACTAGACAGACACACAAGCATGATGTGCTAGCAGATTAGTGTGTTTCCCTTTGAGAACATTAATTTGTGTTTTTTGAAACATTTTGTTTGCTGCCTGATTAATTTCTAGTGATACAAATGCTTGTTTTCATGTTTTGAGTTTTAATTTGATTGTTGCCATTTTGCTAAAATCCCAGCGCGAAGGTTGTGTGCTCCTTATATGTGTATTTAGTTCTGTAGGCAATTTTAAAGATGGCAAATATTCAGTTCAATGTGATCCAGATTTTCATTTAAAGTTATTTGGAAATCACCCAGACAAAAACAGTTTTTCAAACTGCGCAAGAGTTAAAACTCATCCTCTCCTGGTAAGTCATGTTTTTGGTTTTCCACAGGGAAAAAAGGGCATAAGCTGTCAGAGACGCTATGTGCTGCAATGGAGCATACAATACTACAAAACAAACATTGAAATGAAAGTTGCCAATTTTCCTCCGAAAACAGCGTATGGCTGCCTAAATGACGGGGTAAAAAAACGGTCATACACGTAAAATTCCACTCGTGCAAAAAATACGAGTGTACGTGGGAGTTTCAGCCCACGAACGCAGAAGAAGAAGAAAGTTGCCAATTCAAAAGTAACAAATTGGGCTTTACGTCCATTTTATGATTGTCACGAGAGTTGAAAACGGTGGAGAAGAGTCTGCCCACTGAGCAGCTTGGTACACAAGAAACATTGCCTCTCCAAGGGCTGTGTCCCTTTTTGTTGGAACTGAGATTAGTCGGAACAAAATATTTGCCATCTTTGATTTGAAAGCATGATAATGTGTCTGCATTGCTTTGTACCTAAAATAATTACAGTGGTTTCTTTAGTATCCCTCGTGTTTGAATCCCATATGTGATTTTTGCCTCTGTGTGTGTGTGTGTGTGTGCGTGTGCGTTGTGTGTGTATGTGTGTGTGTGTGTGTGTGTGTGTGTGTGTATGTGTGTGTGTGTGTGTGTGTATGTGCAGGGGCGGACGAGGGGGGGTTTCTGGGGTTTCCGGAAACCCCCCCCCAGCCAAAAAATAAAAATATTTTTGTGTGTTTTTTTGGGTTGAGTTTCAATTTTGTGGGTATTAATCAGTGACAAAATCTGCTGCCTGGAACTGGTAATGATCATCCTCAGAATGCACCAGCTTGCACCATTTTGCATCCTTTTTTTCAAAATTTTCCGGGGGGGCATGCCCCCGGACCCCCCTAGCAAGCTAGGCGCTTCGCGCCGTCGGCTCGGCGCTTCGCGCCTTCACACCCATATCTTCACAATATACTTTTGGAAACCCCCCCATAAAATGAACTGATCCGCCCCTGATGTGTGTGTGTGTGTGTGTGTGTGTGTGTGTGTGTGTGTGTGTGTGTGTGTGCGTGTGCGTTGTGTGTGTATGTGTGCATGCCTGCGCGCATGCATACAAGAGAGAGATAGTGTAAGAGAAAGGGAGAGGTAGAGAGAGAGTGTGCGAGAGAGTGCGCAGACATAAGTGTTTGTGCTCCTTCAATGGCTGTTTACCCTTTTGACCTGCATGTTTATGAGGAATGTGTGTGATTGTGTGCCTGTGCACATTGCTAGGGCAAGCTGACAGCCACGGCTGTGGGATCCATCGTGGGTATGCAGTCTCAGGAGATTCAGCAAATTGCTTCAGAGTATGCAGAGAAAGTAAGTTTGAAGGCAGTATTACTCTCCATATACTCATCTACTTCATAGACACATATCCTAAATATAGATCCTTGTCTAGGTTAAGCAGCTATTTTTCACTGTAACACATCCATTCTGGGATTTATGGAAAAATGCCATATGCCTTCAGTCGTGAAATGGACACTTCAACTGATGCGGCACATCAGTGTTTAAATAAGAACATAAACATTTATAAAGTTGTAGTCCACCCGTCTTGATCTGAGTGCGAGGACCACAGTCTGTCACCTTTAAAACTGTCCAAGTGCAGAAGAACAGTTGCATTTGATTTGGCATTTACACTGTAAATGCAACCCCCCCCTCCCCACCCACCCACGCACACACACAAACTGACTGTCTTCCAAAGACATGACATCATTATTTTTGTGCTGAATGACCCAGAGGCCAAGAGGGTCAGCGCTCTGGTAGAAGATGTTTCAAAAGCGTTCTCACACGATCAGGTTCCACAGTGATGCTTTTAGATCTCTATTGCTTTTATGAATTTTGTATGGGCTAAACTGTCATATTTTTTGTGTTCCCCATTTGCATGAATGATTAACTGATGGTGGTGTTTTTTGTACTTTGACTGCATGCTTTGAATTTTGTGTAAATGCAGCAGATTTGTCCAAACTTGCATTTATTTACAAAGGGTCCTTTGAAGAACAAATAGTACAGAGATGGCTCAGATACTGCATATTGATGTGTCTTCTTACACTCAGGATATTCACCTGTATCAGTTTATTGAGCCATTGGGATGGTGTGGTGGGGAGGGTGGTGAGGAAAGGATAATTTCAATGGTAAAGTTAACTGGGGAAGGCTTCTCTTTTAACGGGTGAAAACTGATTGCATCCGGGAGGGTGGTGAGGAAAGGATAATTTCAACGGTAAAGTTAACTGGGGAAGGCTTCTCTTTTAACGGGTGAAAACTGATTGCATCCGGGAGGGTGGTGAGGAAAGGATAATTTCAACGGTAAAGTTAACTGGGGAAGGCTTCTCTTTTAACGGGTGAAAACTGATTGCATCCGGGATAATTTCAACAGTAAAGTTAACTGGGGAAGGCTTCTCTTTTAACGGGTGAAAACTGATTGCATCCGTGTGTGTGTGTGTGTGTGTGTGTGTGTGCGTTTGTGTGTGTGTGTGTGTTTTCATGTGTGTGTGTTCATGTGTGTGTGTATTCATGTGTGTGTGTTTTCATGTGTGTGTGTGTGTGTGTGTGTGTATTCATGTGTGTGTGTGTGTGTGTGTGTGTGCCTTCATGTGTGTGCCTTCATGTGTGTGTATGTGTGTGTGTGTGTGTGCGTGCGCACATTTGCCTGTGCTGCAGCAAGCAGAGATAGAACAGATTGAGAAGAGTGAGCGTGTGGGTGGAGCCCAGCAACACAAGCGTATGACCACCTCCCTCAACAAGCAGATTAAGGACTCAAAGGCCAAACTCACTGAGGTAATGTTTTGGTGTTTTTTCATATCTTTCTGTCTTCTTTAGATGTTGTGATACATTGCTAATGGTCTTCTTAGCATACTGAGCAATGCATTTTACTGGATTAATTATTTATAATTCTTAGTTTAACTTTTCTGTCCAGAAAAAAAGTGCTACAGTATTCATCTGTGAGCAGCTGACTAAACGTTAAGAAAGGATAGCCAAAGATACTTTTGTCAAGCATCTGTATGTGGTGTTTTTGTTCTCTCCAGTTTTTCAAATGCGTATTGAGTAAATGTTGACGTTTGTTTCAAAGCAGTACATTGTAGGTAACATCTGTGCTACACCTGGTTTTTATTTTTTAAATTTTGTTTGCAGGTTGAAGAAAAACACAAGGAACTGCACAAGTCCTATGTTGAGACACAGGAAAAGTTGAAAGAGGTGAGAATGCAGTTGAGGTATGTAAAATACCCATATACCCTCATACATCAAGTTTACATGCCTCTGTTGCATCCTGTTTGTTTGTTTGTTTGTGTGTTTGTGTGGGTGTATGTTCTTAATGTTTGTTGTTTGTTTGTTTCTTTGTTTGTTGTTTGTTAGTCAGAATCACTTTCTGATTTAAATTGTGTTATTGCTTTGTTATTGAGTCATTCATGTGATTTTTGAAACAGTGGCATTACTCAACAGGAAAGAAGCATGCTCCTGCACTTGCTTGGTATTACAAGACCTTGTGTCTAAATTATCATGTCCTAAAAGTAAAACCCATCACCGTATGCTGAAATCTGTTTACTGCAATGGTGACACCAAGGATAATGTTGTTGAATGGCCTCCTGTCTTGGGACTTGCAGGTAGAGGAGCGCAGTGCCACCATTGATGAGGAGATGGAAAAACTTGCTGGTATGGAAACAGAAGAAAATCAAAGGTAATTACTGCATTTTCACTTTCTCATATACTTGCCTGCATGACATTATTTTGGGTGAAAAGAACATAGTATGTTCAGGAGTACAGTGCATTCAGTCCCCCCAAAAAGATATAGGTTGCAGTTAAGAAGATTTTTTTGTCAGACTATTTTTATACTAGGGTTTGGGGGATGAAAGGAGGTTCAGAGCTCAAGTTTCATGAGAGAGGGAGGGACCCTTGGCAGGCTTGTTTTGAAAGTGTAGATTGTATGCAAAAATGATGAATATTAATTCACTGCTTTTGAAAAATGCCAATAGATCGATCAGAAGTGGTGGAAAGGTGAAATACATGAAAGAAACAAACTCATCTGGGATCCTTTGGAGTGGTCATAATGGGCAGGTTGTCGTAATGGGCAGGTGGTCGTTATCAAGAGGTGATCACCAGGGCAGGTTCCACTGTGGTGTTTTTAACATTGCTGTTTGAAGTTAAACTCCCATCAGTTTAGAAAAATAAGTAAGAGAGAAGAACAGAGTAAATTGAAGAATCAGCTGCATGACCTCAAAATCTTTGAACTGGTTGCTTGATATTATAACGACTCAAACCCATATGCTGTCCTTCAAAATTATGATCTGGTTAACTGATTACCTGTAGTGATACTATTGAAATTATTTCCCTTTAGCTATCAGCAGTCATATGTCACTGCTGATCGCTTCCTCTGTGCATACAAATGTTTGTCACAAACATGTGTTTTTAAATTTTACTTTGTATTCAAATTATTTCTGAATGATGTATGTTTGATAAAATATTCACTTTCTTGCTTGATGTTTTTCTTTACAGCATTCTGTCGAGTCTGAGGTCTTTGGTGGCTCTGAATGAAAATTTAAAGAAACAGGAGCAAGAATTTAAAGCTCATTGTAAGGTAAGCTTGAATAATTTGTGTGCAAGGAGTCAGTGGGTTTAGTCTCATCTCTTCCTTTGGTATTTCTTTCAATTGTTTTTATATTATGTAGCATTATTAAGGGCTCCCCGCAGACACTTCTTTACATGGTCTGTAGCTCTGCGTTTGTTCAGCACTGAAGACGCCTAGCGTGCTTTTGTGCTAGCCAACAGTGCCCTTTAGATCATCATCAAGAGTCTGAAAACAGTACCGACAATATGCATGATAGCAGAAAATAAGCGCATCTGGGACCCGCTGTTTTCAGGTTTAGTGTGTCGAGGGGCCCCCTCCATGAATTTCTGGTATTTTGTTCTGGGCTTCTTGTTCATACAGTATGCGAGGCATGCAGTTTGGGAAGCCCTGATTATTTCTCAATACATGTAGTGGAATAGCTGCATGATTTCTGGATAAACACCTCAGTGTAGTCCTGACTGAGTTATGAAAAGCTCATGTTTGCAGAAACTGTTTGGTTTAAAAAAATTTATATATAAAAAAAATCTGTGCTCACAAAAACTCAGCTTGCCCAGATCAATTTTGAATTTTACTTATAGTCCTGACTCTGTGACTATTCTAAAACTGTCATGGCCTTAACTGTTTCTGTTAAGGTGCAGGAATTGGTAAAAAGGAAGAATTTCAAGAGATTAATTCTGCATAGAAAGCAGTCAGTTTGTTGATCTTTGGTATGTGTCCAAGTGGAGGGATGGTGGTATTGCATGTAAGACCTGGGTCATAGGTGTATCTCAAATGATCAACCTAATCGTTCACATGGGAACGAATGAGTGTTCTAAGCGCAATTGAAAGTGTACGTTTTGTTTTATCAGGAGGAGATGGCACGCCTGAAGGGCAACATTGAGGACCTGCAGAGAGAGACAGGACAGCTGGACACTGAAGACAAGGTGACTTGTTATTTTCTAAGTAGACTATAAGGATCACTTTAATTAGAAACTTTTCCTATTTTACTGGAAAACATCTGAAAATAAATCAGCAGCCGGTCATACCTACTGATTGAGTTGTTGTTTTTATGAGATTTTATGAGAACCGGGTTAAGGTCAAGATACCCGTTAAGAAACTTGCTAGTGCAATTACTGTAGACTGACGTCATATCAGTACATCAGTTTCACTTAAATCCAGAAAAACATGCAAATGCTATGATGAAGATAAAATAATGTTATTATGATAATAGCTGCTAAGTTCTAACTCATTTCATGTGACTTTGAAATTTGTTCATTTCAGATGGCTTTGATAACTCTGCTTTCATGTTACTCAGGCAGTCAGTAAATGCATGTGTGGATTGCTGTGTTTCAGGAAAGGGCAGATTTGATTGGCAGACAGTACAAGGCAGACAGGGAGAAACTGCATAAGATCCGCCTCTTGCTGGTAAGTAGATGCTGGTATTTCACAAAAATACACAACAAAGGAATGAGCAAAGTAAAACAATGCAAGTTTCCATGGGCACATAAGAAGTATGCAGCAATCACTAAACCCATATGACTGCTGGCAAGGGAAGTAACTTTTTTTTAACATTTCTTGTGATTCGGGATGATAACTGCATAAATGAATATAATTTAACTAAGCACAGCTATTATATTTGACTCATTACTAATACTAAGGGATGTTTTTCTCGATCACAGAAAATCTCTTCCTGTAATTTTTCATCGACACAGTTTGTATCAGTTTCCTATCTTATGCCACCTATGCAGTGTTTTCTGGTTTAGCAACTGTTAATAGTTATGAGATGAAAATAGTGATTCAACATTTCTGTTGTGAATAAATATAGCAAACAAAACCTGTTGACAGTTATGTGTCAAGCGTCAAGGCGAGTCCAGTTTTCATTGTTTCTGTTTTGTAACTAACCCTCCAGCAGCCGTTTGTTACTGAAATTACATGCCCGTTGCATTTCAGGCAAAGAACAAGAAAGGCATGCAAAGCTCTCACGACTCATGTTTGTAATATGTGACTTTTGTACAATGGTGTTACCTTCACTTTCAGGCTTGTTATTAATTTTTCATATCCCTAGCCTTCAATGTATTTGGCTATTCAGGACAACAGAGTGAATGACGCTCTTTCTGTATGTTCAGGCAAGGAAAAATCGGGAGATTGCAGCCCTACAGCGGAAGATCGACGAAGTGCCGTCGCGGGCAGAGCTGAGTCAGTACCAGCGGCGCTTCGTGGAGCTGTACAACCAGGTGTCGTCCACTCACCGGGAAACCAAGCAGTTCTACACGCTCTACAACACTCTGGACGACACCAAACTTTACCTCAATAAGGAGGTAAGGCTACAGTGGGGTTGGAAAAGACTTAGTAAGAAGGAATCCAAAAACAAATAGAGTGCCAACATTCCAAAATTCAGAATAAAAAACCAAGCAAGGTATGTTATAAGAACGTTTTAAAACGCTACAGTCACTGATCTTCAACCTAGTCATTAATTGCATCATTAATCATTGTCTAAGTCTCGCTTGTGTCTTTGGAATGAGCTTCTGGACAATTTGTCAGATAAGTTTATTTTCTGTAGTATAAGTCTGTCGACTTAAAAGACAGCTGGGTCAAAGATCAGTAACGTTTTGTTTTGAGTGAGAAGGGTCAATTGATTGATTGATTAATTGATTTCTCTTTCAGACTGGGTGGCCGAGTGGTAACGCACTTGCGCTCGGAAGCGAGAGGTTGCGAGTTCGACCCTGGGTCAGGGCGTTAGCAATTTTCTCCCCCCTTTCCTAACCTAGGTGGTGGGTTCAAGTGCTAGTCTTTTGGATGAGACGAAAAACCGAGGTCCCTTCGTGTACACTACATTGGGGTGTGCACGTTAAAGATCCCACGATTGACAAAAGGGTCTTTCCTGGCAAAATTGTATAGGCATAGATAAAAATGTCCACCAAAATACCCGTGTGACTTGGAATAATAGGCCATGAAAAGTAGGATATGCGCCGAAATGGCTGCGATCTGCTAATGCGTGATGTATTGTGTAAAAAATTCCATCTCACATGGCATAAATAAATCCCTGCGCCTTTAATATGTGCGCGATATAAATTGCATAAAATAAAAATAAAATAAAAAATAAATAAATCCCTGCGCTTGGAACTGTACCCACGGAATACGCGCGATATAAGCCTCATATTGATTGATCATATTGATTGATTAAAGATTTTAGGCTGACACCTAATCTTACAATCTGTCCCTGCTAAAACTATGGCGTAAAATGAAATAAAGAAGTGCAGAAAACCGTAATAAAGACAAACAATAATTATAGATGAATACAACGAACGATCAAATTAACAATACAACTTGAACAGGCATCGAGCAAGAAAACGGACAAAAACAAAGCATGTAAATGTCAATCCTAATCATGCAATATTATTGCATATTACTCTATTACCCTGGATGTGTGTGTGTGTTGGGGGGGGGGGGGTGAAGTTCATGTAGCAAAAATACAAGTAAACAGAAAAAGAGGCAGACAATCAAACACTGAGAGAAGTTAAGAGAATTGAGAATAAGTAAAAGTGGGGGAAAGGAAGGAAGTAGAGCAATGGGAAGGATTGTGTTCAGATCTTTCTTACAGTGGAAGGAAGTAGAGCAATGGGAAGGATTGTGTTCAGATCTTTCTTACAGTGCTTTTCTCTTTCTTTCTACAGGTTAACCTGCTCAATTCCATCCATGACAACTTCAAACAGTAAGTGCTCAACAATTCTGCTTGACTATAACTTAAAATGCTAATAAACATCAACATGTTCTTGCATTGCATGTTCCGTATATGTCTGATTTTTAACAGTCCAAGAAACTTGCCTGATTTGTTCAGCCACAATAGCCATGTTATATGCAGAACAACAAAAACAGTAGCAATAACAATAACAGAAAAGGATGATATATTGTTAATCTTACAGGGTTGTTGTTTAGCATTGTAAGTTGGCAAAACAGGACATTTTTAGCCACTCACTTTGTCGTCATTTTGGAAGGTCTGCCAAACTTTTTATTTCACGAGCGGAAAAAGCTGACAGCAAAAAACGGCTTTAAAGTTTTAGAAAAATTGCGGAACCTTTTATCCGCCAAAGGAAATATATTCCAGCAACATCTGTTTCTTAACTTTTTTTCTGTACTTTCTCAAGTCACCTTTACACTTTTGTCTTTTGATTTCAGAGCCATGTCAACCCCTGCCAACAAAGAACAGTTCCTAAAGCAGTTTGAACAGATTGTGGAAGGCATCAAGCAGAATAGGGCAAAGGTAGGGTACAAACAATGAATCTTTTGGGGAGAATGGTTTTTTTTCTTCTATGTGTGTAATGTTTTCACTGAAAAGCAAGAACCTGGAAGAAGTAACACACAACCATCCAACAAAAATAGTTTCAATATAAACATGATCGCAAACATAAGATCAAAGAAACGACACCCAACTGGATTCTGACCATCTTGAAATCAAAGAATAATGCCTAACCAAGTTGAGGTAAGTTCAGTTCAATGTTGCATTCTTATTTGTTTGTCCGTCCACATCAAAGATGCATGACCAGGTGGAAATACTAGTGAATGTTTCGTTTGTCTATGATTAAACCTTCCAATGACTTACCTTTTTTGATGATCGACAAGAAGAAGAAGACTTACCTTCTTTTCCCGACAGGTTGAAAGGAAGCGCCAAGAAGAGAAGATGAAGAGGGATCAGCTGAGCGACCAGTACCTGGATTTGGTGGAGAAGCAGCGCCATTACTTCAAGACGGTCAAAGACTTCAAAGAGGAGTGTCGGAAGAATGAGATCCTCTTGCACAAGCTACACGCTGGTTGATCACATGAACTTGCTGAACCCAGGAGTCACAGGGCATTCATGTATTGTTTGTAATTGAGAAGAGACAATGGGATAGCAAAAGTGTGCCTTTCAACAAGAAACAAGAAAGTTTTATACTAGGATAATTTAATTATGGACAAAACGAAAACATTGACATTGCAACATTTTTGCCAAACTGAGTTAATATTTCTTGGGTGTCATGTTTTTGTCTTCATTTGAGGGGAAGTGGAGGGTGGGGTCCTTTGCAATGTCATTTGACACAAGACAATTGATGTAAGCAATCAAACTTTGTAGATGTATTTGATTTATATTTGAAATTGCTGTTGTTCAGGTGCTACACAAGCTTCCAAAGCATGATTACATCACTACACTGTATCTGTGTGGAATGCAAAATGACAATAAATGCTACAAGTAGATTTGACACAATTTGGTGTGCAATCAGTGAACAACAAATGTTCAACCCCCAAAACTTTGACTTTCAGACATAATATGATTGTGCTAATCTTTTGTTGAAATTACTTGTATAAGCAGAGGGAAAACTGTGATAACATAACTGAAGATCCATTTACCGTTTCAAGTAGATGTTAGATGTAATAAATTGAGCATTGCATTTTGTCTTTTTAATGAGTTTTGTTGATGTGTGTGTTTCCGCGTAAGGGCATTCCTGTTTGTGCCAGCACACCTATGTGTGTATGTGTACACAAGATGTTTAAAAACCAGATTTTCCTGTGAAGATTTACTTTCCTCAAATATTAGCATTCGCCTGTGAATCAGTCACATCAAACTGTACTTGCACAAACACACACACAGACTCGCTCGCACACATGTCAAATTTACTGCATGAAAAGACAAACTTCAAGTGCATTTTCTGGAAAATATTTACTGCTCTTCTAAAAAAGAGACTGGAAGAGGATTAAGTGGCAGACAAAATATGTTACGCTTTGAAAGAAATCTTTCTAGGAAATATCCAACATTCTCATGAACAAGCACATATTTGATCAACAGTAAATAACATGCTCTATTCTACCCCAGGTTGCCTAAGTAGGCAATATAAATAGAATGCATATATACATGGAATTAAGTTTGAAAAAAACACCTCCAAGACCGTAGAACAGTCTACATTATTGTAATGATCACAGAGCCTATGCAAGGCTAAGTTACATTCTTTACTAGCACTGGCAATTTTTTTGCTTCTTTACTGGCACTCAGGTTTCTGCTTCTTTATGGTACAGTATTCAGTTTTTCTGGTACTTTATTGGTGGTCAGTTTTTCTGGTTCTGTTCTGGCGCTTAGTTTCTCTGCTTTTTCTCATAGCCGTTCACATCTGTTGTTAGTACATGTATGTTTTTGTCGGTCTGGTTTTTGGCTCACGTAAGTGTAGCCTATGCGATCGTAACTTTGTCTGTCTGTGCGTGTGTGTGTGTGCGTGTGTATGTCTGTGGTAGAAACTTTAACATTTCGTCATTTGAAGACGTCACATTATGGCGTAAGAGGGTTAGACGTCACGCGAAGGAATTACTGAAAGTCTCGGTCATTTTGGCTCATTATTTTGAGCGGGCCGAGACTAGTTGGAAGGCACTATGGCGGAAAAGAGAGTTATCTTTTCATGTCTTGGCGTCTCAAATCTTATTAGTCAGAAAGCGCATGCACGTAGTCTCGACCAGCGCGTGGTGTGCTTCTTTCTGAGTACTTTACGTCACAAATTGTACTTTACGTACTTGATGATGACGTAAGTTAATTGTATGTGTTCTATTTCGTTGACTGAGCACGGCCGGGACCAGTTGGCGTGAGCGCTGGGATTTCGAGTTTCATTCGACATGTCAATGCATCGCAGTATGAAATAATACAGGTAGGAGGTTAGTCGTCGATAAGTGCATTCTTCACTATGGTAATGAGTCTGATTTCGTCGTCCATCTTGAATCAAAAAGCACTCTTCTTACAAAAAAAAACCAAAAAACTTCGTTGCGAGCTACGGCGAAGCTTCGCATGTCAAAACTTGAGAAACGATGTTGGGGTCAAAGTACCACGCCGTAGCTGCGGGTTTTTGGTATTAAGACTTTGCGAAGCTTCGTGTAGTCGACTACGGGCTCAATTAAGGACAGGCTTAAGTAGGCTAGATCTAGATCTAGTGTCTCGCTTTCTTGCACAGTGTCACCTATGCTTACTGTGTGTGTGTGTGTGTGTGTGTGTGTGTGTGTATGTGTGACGGAGTGATTGAGTTTGTGTTACTGTTTGTCGATTTCTTACGTGAGCCTTGAAGGCTTCGCCTCTTGTTTTGTGTTTTTTTAGTATGGGAAAGTTGGAGTAAAGCCATAAGGGACATGGGGGGGGGGGGGGGGGGGGTAATGGGACATGGGGGAGGAGTGGGTTAGGGGGACTTGTGGGGGGAGGAGGAGGTCCAGGAAAAATGCATGTGACTGTTAGTTTGGCAAATTGCAAAGCCAACTTTGAGTTTTCATTGAAACAAGTAATAAAGAGGACCAAACACTCAGTACACAAGCCCAAAAGTGATGATTATTCAATACTTCCTACTGTCTCAGGTGCCAGGTAACTCGTTCTGCGCAACTCGCACTCACTATTGTCTTTTGTTCCGAGTGTATATGCTTCCGAGTTGCTTGATGCTGAAGATTGTGCTCTGACTTCATTTATTTCTCATGCTGTTACGTAAGTTGCTATAAGCCTAAGACTTACTTTCTGAAATATGTACAGCAACTAAATAAGGCAGCTCAAAGCAATACAGTTGCTGGTGATTTCAAATCAAAGAAAATCAATATGCAATGCATCAACTACACAATCTTGAGAAAAAAAGAACATACTATTATCAACAGCTGCATAAAAGTACTGCCTGATATGTGGTCAGCATTATTTATTGCCAGCATTCTTTTGTTTATCTTCGATGAGTATTTCATTGGAAATAAAAGAACACATTGCAATGAAAAACAGACAAAAACTCAGAAATCTGAGCAATATTCCCAACTAAGAAAAAATGATATAAAACAAGTGGAGCAACACAGACCTGAGCAGTTGGCAATATAAAGGTCACAAAAGTTCAAACCACTCCCATAACATGACATGCATTTGGGCAGCAAACAAGCCTATATTCCACTTTGAAGATAAAAACAATCACTTCAATTCCAACAAAATTCCAAATATCATGTGCATGAGTAGTGTATCATTTTCAACAAATTCAAGACACGGTCAAAAAATAAAAACAACCATTTATTCGTTTTATTCATTTCTTGTCTCCGAAGAAATTTCTTGTTGTACATATTTCACCAAGAATCATTTCAATAGTTGTTTAAATATAACTGTCACAATCAACGAGAACGTTGTTGTTTATCAGTAACTACATGTACTTCAATCACAAAACACTTTTTCTAACAACAATTCAACACAGCTTGTACAGGGCTGGAAGAAGTCCCAGCCAAGACCCATCATAGAAGCAGCACAAATAAAAACCAAGCAATCATAAACATACAAAATATACAGCAGTTATCCATGGACGTGCAAAGTAACAAAGCATCGACAGCTCCATACTTAAGTTGGATAAGAGACGGAGCAAAACTCTTCCAATTATGGCAACTGAGTTTTTGAGATATCAATGCAGAATAAAATAATCAGAAATAATGTCAGAATAAGATAATTGGAAATAATTTTGTCACAAGTTCGCAATTGTAAATAAAAGAGCTGGGCAAGAAACATAAATAGGAAGAGTTCATCTTTTACAATATAGTGAATGATCATAATATACACAGAGAATACAAACATATTCACAGTAAGAAGCTTATTGCGGAACAGGCCTTATTGTGCTAAAAATCCTAATGCACTGCGCAGCAACATAAAATATACAACATGGAAGGCATATAAATACAAGCACCTCAGGAAAAAATGTATGGACCCAGTAACAGTGTCTAAGAGTAGTTAGGAAGCTTTTTTTGTATTGTTATTTTTTTCTTTTGAAATCTTTAGCTAAAACAAAAAAAACAAAAACTGACAAGGACTTTCAAACTATAATACATGTAAAATATGAAGTGTTAACATGCCAACAAAACAAATTAACCTGTCCAACCTAAACAACAACAAAACAAAGGGAAGAAAAAAGAATAATTTAACATTCCGTGATTAAAAAACACTGACGTCATACAAGCAACACTTACATTAAAGTTTACTACTGTATGAAAAAAGTTCCTCCACCTCAGAGTGTGCATATTCATGCATAAACCCTGTATGCTGGGTGGCCGAGTGGTAATGCACTTGCGCTGGGAAGCGAGAGGTTGCGAGTTCGACCCTGGGTCAGGGCGTTAGCAATTTTCTCCCCCCTTTCCTAACCTAGGTGGTGGGTTCAAGTGCTAGTCTTTCGGATGAGACGAAAAACCAAGGTCCCTTCGTGTGCACGTTAAAGATCCCACGATTGACAAAAGGGTCTTTCCTGGCAAAATTGTATAGGCATAGATAAAAAATGTCCACCAAAATACCCGTGTGACTTGGAATAATAGGCCGTGAAAAGTAGGATATGCGCCGAAATGGCTGCGATCTGCTGGCCGATGTGAATGCGTGATGTATTGTGTAAAAAAATTCCATCTCACACGGCATAAATAAATCCCTGCGCCTTGAATATGTGCGCGATATAAATTGCATAAAATAAAAATTAAAAAAAATTAAAAAATAAATCCCTGCGCTTAGAACTGTACCCACAGAATACGCGCGATATAAGCCTCATATTGATTGATTGATTGATTGATGCTTGACGCAGCTCTCTATTTTGATTCAACAGCTAATGCGCATGTTATAACATTATTTTCTTTACTATTTATCAGATAGCAATAGTGTACATAAGTAAGCAAGTTTAGAAAAATTCAAAAGAACGAAAAAAGAGATCCTCATGAACAGAAACAAAGTAGAAAACCCCAAGTAAGTTTTCTCACAATGGCAGACCAAAATCTTGCACCAAACCACTGAAAGCTCAATTTGGGGAAGCAGCGTACTCAAATATAGGGAAGAAAAAGAAGTTGAGGGTTTCCCTAACACCGTCATGCATGACCCTGTAAAAGAATTCCTCATCTTCCTCTTGCTCCACTGACATCATTTTTGGCAGCTCTCGGTTCAGGACTTTGATGGCGTTGACCTTCAGTGTCGGGCTGCGTGTGCCAAGGCCATCCACTAACGACCCTGTAAACTCTAGCTGATCATCCACCTCCAGTGCCATGACCTTGGTGTAGAAACCGTTCCCTGCCTCCAGAACTAAGGACACGTCAGCCACGTTAACTCCGATGTGAAAAGTGTAGACATCGTGGTTGCGCAGGTGACACGAACGACCCGTGGACTCCATCAGCTTGCAGTACTTGAAGGATTCAGAGGTCATGGCCGACTCATCACATTCAGGGTTTGATTCCCCGTAAATGCAAAATAAAGGACTAGCCACAAAGGAGGGCAGTGGTTTGAAGACGCTCTCAGCAGTGTTCTCCACCTTTGTGATCTTGGACCAGGCAAAAGTTCCCTGCCAGGTAACGCGGGTACCAGTGAAAGCCCTGCACCGCAGCTGAAAAGAGGGAACATTGTCCTTGTACTTAGGAACGCAAAGGTCTTGGAACTCTTCCCAAGGCAGGGTCAGAGTCTTGCTTTCCGTCAACTGCGGGACCTGAATGAAGATGAGCGGCAGCACAGCCAGAACGGCAAAGACAATCATGACAATCTTCTTGGTGCTGCCCAGCTTCTTGTCCACCTGACTGCCAAACAGGGACTTGGTCTGCGTCAGGAGAATGGGGATGGACAGCAGCAAGGCTGTGACCATGATCTTGCCAAAGACCTGCGTCTGAGTCAGCTTGTAGATGACATACGCGATGAGAAGCAGCACAAACAGAAGGCTGAGGGGGACCAGGATGGGAAGAAGCAGGTATCCGATGGTGGCCCGCCCCAGGCCCGTCCAGGTGGTATAGGGGTAAGAGGCTGTCATGATGTTGTACCAGAAGTAACACACCAGGTGGGGGATGATGACCCGGTGGATCCCTGACCAAGACTTCTTCATGCCGAGGCGGATGAAGAAGAAGGGGATGACCATGTAGAAGAGGGAGGGGATGCTGAAGTTGAGGTGAACCCCAGCACCAAAATATACGGCAAGGAAGGGCTCAGTGAGGAACTTCACCACGGTGGTAACCAAAGGTATGGCAGGGAAATTTTGAAGAAACACAGGCAGAGACCCGATAGTGTGAGCCAGCAGGAGCAGAAAGGTCAGCTTGTCATGCTCGTCACTGAGACCGATGAAACAAAACCCAGTCATGAAAGCGGCCAGGACAAACAACTCCGAGCAGGGAACGTAAGCCTTATTGGCCAGCGCAAAGCTGATGACCATCAAAGGCAGGGTGCAGAAAAAGACAAAGTAAGGGGTGAGGGAGTTCCAAGAGTACTGCGACTGAGTGTCGTCCATGTTGATGTTGACGTCAAACTTCTGCAGCACCACGGCCAGCTCCGTGGCGTCCTTCTGCTTCTTCTTCCTGTAGAACATCTGCAGGGTGGCCACCACCAGGGTCACGAGGGAGAGGTAGAAGACGAAGAGAGGGACGATGAGGAAGACGAAGGCGGGGGTGAGGAAGCTGTAGGCAAAGAGCATGGCCAGGATGTAGATCTGGTTGGTGGGCACCATGGACATGACGAACTGCAGGCCTTCCTTGGACGCCCACTCCAGGCCCTGGTCCAGCAACACGCTGGCCGTCTGCCGCGGGTACACAAACACCTGCAAGTAGATATATAGCGTTGTGCATCATTAGGTCTACTCATAGCCCTGGTCTAGTGTATATATGGGTGTGCATAATTAGGTCTACTCTTAGCCCTGGTCTAGTATATAGGGTTGTGCATAATTAGACCCACTTTTGGCCCTGGTCTGGCACCACACTGAGGGTACACAAACACCTGTAAGTATATATAGGGTTGTGCATAATTAGGTCCAGTCTAGGCCCTGGTCTAGTACCACACTGTGAGTACACAAACACCTGCAATAAATAGAGTTAGGTGCACTCTCAGCCGCGGTCTGGTAACACATCGAGGGTACAGAAACACTTGTAAGTAAATATTATAGTTATGCATAATTGCTGGAGAGAGTGTCCAAAAATGGGAGCTGTGTGTAAGGCTACACACACACACACAACTTTCTCTTTTGCTCTCTCTTTCCCACATGTGAATCGCAAGACAAAAAGTTCTTCAGGCATGTAAGCATGTATAGTAGCTCAGAATAAGCAGTTTGAAAATGCACACACACTCACTCACGGATGTACCCTTACTCCTGCCCACGGCGGGTTCAAATTGTGCCCGGCAAGTCCTGGCTCACCCGCACGACTGGCGACCTCAAATCAACCCTCCTCCCCCACCCCTCCTTGGGCAGTCATGAAGTACTGTACCAACCCACCCAGGCATAACATAACCATGTTTCACAAATGCCCAAACGCCAGGGTCATAGAGGGTCACACCACAATTTCAAAAGAATTCTGTTCCAGTTTTAAATTATATTAGTTTTGTTCTTGCTTCTCACCTTGGTGACAACACCAGCAGACTTGTAAGATGCAGACGCATTATCCAGCTCATCTGATGTCAGCGTGACCTTGCCCTGTATTTTCTTGGACAGCATCTTCACAAACTCGTTTTCATTGATTTCATCGCCAATCCTCTTTCCTGAATGAAAGAAGACTGCAATATTAGACTTCTGCCATGACTCTTTCTAAAAAAATAATTGTATTTGCTTATAATCTTTTCTGCCTCGACTCTTGAGCAAGACACAATGGTTGCCCTTGAAGAGAGAAGGTGAGAGAGTTTGACTTTATTAGCAAACAAAACGGAGGGCTAGAGACGGACAAAGGGCAAGGGGTGGGGACAGTTTGGATGCGTGTGTATTTGGGAGCAAGGGGGGTAAAAGTGAGAAAGAAAATCAAAGAGAGAGAGCGTGAAACAGTATGTGTATGTCTATGTGTGCCTGTGTGTGAATATATATCTGTCTCACTTTTTCTTTTGCCTAACTGCAGGGAGAATTTTTCAAATCACATCAAACGAAAGACAAAACAGAAAGTGACAAATACAAAAAGAACAAACAACAAAACCTAAACAACAACAACAAATGTCAGAAAGCATATGTGTCGAATCTAACAGCAAGTCATGACAGTTAACCTTACCAGCTGCAGCCAAAAGCTTTTGCTGCCTGACGCTGTCTGTTAAACCTGAGATGGCGTCCAGGTACTCATCCTTGGAGATGACATCTTTGTGGGTCCTGTTGATGCGATGAAACAAGGAGCGAGCCGCATGCCGGATCTTCTTTTCTGAGCTGGAGGTGTTCACGCACCAGTTCACATCAGCTGCATTTTGCTCCGTGATCCCTGGAAAGTTAAAGAAATGCCTTGTTACAAATCTCTTCAACAGCAAGGGAATGATTGTCAGCAGCAACAGCACACTGGAACTTGATTTTGTTTGTTTGCATGTTTGCTTTGTCACATCTTTGTCATTAAGAAATGTACAAGGTCAAGGTGTGAAGCTGTCAAGAAGAGCCTTCTAACTAAAACTTTTGTTAAGCATGCAAAGTCTAGGGTTTTAAAAGTCTTTGCAAGTTTATCAAAATTTCAGCGTTACATCCTAGTTCCTACTCACCGCTCCTCACTGCTCAATTTTTAACCAATTGCTTGTTCCCTAGGAACGCATCATTAACAAAAGAGGTTCATGTAATTTGCTTGTGTGTGTGTTCTACCTGTTAGAGTGTGTGTGTGTGTGTGTGTGTGTGTGTGTGTGTGTGCACTTGCGTGTGTTCTACCTGTTCCTGTCTTGGTGCACTTGACAAGAAGTGTTGTGGCTTCGCCATTGCCTTGACGAGACGCTTGGATGAGCCAGCGAATGGCGTTAGCAGCATTGGTGTCTCTATCCACACCAGAGTCGGCCAGTGACAGAAAGTGAGATCCCAGCCTGGCCTGATCTGCCTCAGATCCATTGTCAGCTTCCTGCAGCCAGGTCGCTACAGTTTCCTCTGTGAAACAATTAATGATTGAACATTGAACCAGTCAAACAGCAACAGGCTCATTTACATGTGTAACCAAGTGCAGCTGATGGGGTCTATGTCGACCAAAAGAGTGGGATTCCCTGTAGGTCGGGTTCCTGTAGGTGGATTCCCTGTATACCTAAGACTTTAAAATTGGCAATCTAGTATACAGGGAATCCCACAGGGTGCAGTTTTTCAATAAAACTTGCAAACCATACTCGAATTTCTAAGAAATATCAAAAAATGATCGAAAAACATCAAATTCTAACGATGTCGCTATAAGCATCACGTGACTTTCATTGATATTAGCAAAACGCTACAGGAACTACACCCTGTGGTATTCCCTGTATACAAGATTGCCAATTTTAAAGTCTTAGGTATACAGAGAATCCACCTACAGGAACTCGACCTACAGTGCATCCCATTCTTTTGGTCAACATAGACCCCAACAGCCCAAGTGCACGAAACTCTTGAATTACCTTCAGAGCCAAGCCAGTCAAACAGAAGTGAGCTTGAGCTTTAAACAAAAGTTTGCAACAAACAGCAGCTAGACCCTATCACAAACAGCTCTCTAATACCATGTGGAGTCCCATCCTGCTGGCTGGCGCCAAATGTAACCATGCAAGTGCATGACCCTATTAAATTACCTTTGAAGGTAATGCTAGTCAAACAGGAGTGAGTTTGGGCAAAATAAATAGCCTTATAAAAACTGCTTTAATGAAAGAATAGTTCCCCAGAGCATTCCAATTAAGTGACAACAGCTGCCAGACCCCATCACAAACAGTATGCTTAATTCTAGTTCATGCATGATTGACTCCAGGTGTACAGTGGAATTCCCCTTTTTACTAAGTTTAAAGCCCCCCCTCCTATTGTTTAACAATGAACTATTCATGGAAAAACAGACATTCACAGGAACTCTTCTTTTCCCAGGACGATCGTAGACTGGAACCATCTACAGGACGATCAAGTTCTGGCAGGATCTGTGGAGATCTTTAAATCTCATCTCCACCCAGTCTAGGACTTATTTACATGCGCTCCTCCCTTCCGTTGATCAAATGCCAGAACTGGTTAGATACAGATACAGAACAACCGAAAATAAATCATAATAATTGATCGGTTGAAATCGTCATGGTCTATCAGTATCATTACCATCAATCAGTTTGTGTACGTCGGAGTGCCCCACACTTCAATCTGCAACAAATAAGTACTTCTCGACGCAACGAAAATGCTGACTGAACACGTGCATGTTGCAAAATAAAACAGCTTTAGTGCAAGCTTCGTAATTGCGTAATGGTGGAATTAATTACTCTACCTGTGACTGTGTTTTTGCTACTGTCGGCCATCCTTTCTGCAGACTGCTTGTTTTGAGCCGACGTTTTCCCTAAAAGGCAGTCACATGATTCAGATCAATTTCCGTCTTTATTCTGATATTTACTGGAACTCGGCTTGAATCTTGGGCGTAATAAACTTGACTAGTGGTACCCGTGCTACGCACTTTGTGTGCTGCGCATGCGATGTCATTTTGTTGGTTATGTGCTTGTGAAAATGTTGTTTGCACCCCTCCCCCCCCCCCCCGCACATTATCCCGCATATAATGAATTATATTCTCTTGGTGAAAAATAAAATGTTAACCCTTACACCGGTGCAATTCTGTAACACATGTTACATAGCCACTGGTGAATTAACAGAGAGAAAAATAACAAAAAACAGTCATATAGGTTTTCGCATCAATGGGAGGTAATCGGAACTGACCAAAAAGACTGCGCGACCGCACGCGACTATACAAACAAACAAAATAAAATACAGCAGGTATGACGTTTGCATGAATCCATGATTACGTCTACATGAACAACAGTGATAAAAGTGCGCATCTCTTCCCAGCCGTGCAGCGCTTTGAAAGTTGGAAGCATTAAAATTTAAACGGGTAAAAAGCCATCGTGAAGATACGAAAAAAAGTATGACGTCTAAAATACTTAATGATTCAAACGCATAGTATAACATATGTAATTGACAACAGAAAATATATACATGGTTCACACACACAATCGAGTGCACACATCCATCCATGCTTATTTAAAGTCATGTACACACACACACACATACATACATACATGGCATCAAGCAACACACAATTAAATGACACATATGGAATATGGAAAACGTATAATGGACATGAACATGGCAAGTAATTTACACCGTTACCTACTATAAAATTGATGATATATATATACCACTCACTTGCTATTCGCCTAAAAGCTTGCGGTGTGCTGTGACACATATAAGAAACCAGAAGAAAAAAGGACTTTACTTTGGCGAAAAGAGCATATGCTGCTTATTTTTGTACATAACTGCTATAACTGTATTTTTTCCGAACACTTACATGTAAAAAACATAGAGATATATCTTACCATTTCACTAAGACAGCCAAAATAACGGTCAAATTAAGGGGAGATCATGATGACGTACATGTCTATGGTTGGACCGGGGGAAAATATTCAGTCGCTGGAACCTATAAGGTATAACACATGTTACATAGCCACTGGTGAATTAACAGAGAGAAAAATAACAAAAAACAGTCATATAGGTTTTCGCATCAATGGGAGGTAATCGGAACTGACCAAAAAGACTGCGCGACCGCACGCGACTATACAAACAAACAAAATAAAATACAGCAGGTATGACGTTTGCATGAATCCATGATTACGTCTACATGAACAACAGTGATAAAAGTGCGCATCTCTTCCCAGCCGTGCAGCGCTTTGAAAGTTGGAAGCATTAAAATTTAAACGGGTAAAAAGCCATCGTGAAGATACGAAAAAAAGTATGACGTCTAAAATACTTAATGATTCAAACGCATAGTATAACATATCTAATTGACAACATTGACAACAGAAAATATATACATGGTTCACACACACAATCGAGTGCACACATCCATCCATGCTTATTTAAAGTCATGTACACACACACACACATACATACATACATGGCATCAAGCAACACACAATTAAATGACACATATGGAATATGGAAAACGTATAATGGACATGAACATGGCAAGTAATTTACACCGTTACCTACTATAAAATTGATGATATATATATACCACTCACTTGCTATTCGCCTAAAAGCTTGCGGTGTGCTGTGACACATATAAGAAACCAGAAGAAAAAAGGACTTTACTTTGGCGAAAAGAGCATATGCTGCTTATTTTTGTACATAACTGCTATAACTGTATTTTTTCCGAACACTTACATGTAAAAAACATAGAGATATATCTTACCATTTCACTAAGACAGCCAAAATAACGGTCAAATTAAGGGGAGATCATGATGACGTACATGTCTATGGTTGCACCGGGGAAAAATATTTAGTCGCTGGAACCTATAAGGTATAACACATGTTACATAGCCACTGGTGAATTAACAGAGAGAAAAATAACAAAAAACAGTCATATAGGTTTTCGCATCAATGGGAGGTAATCGGAACTGACCAAAAAGACTGCGCGACCGCACGCGACTATACAAACAAACAAAATAAAATACAGCAGGTATGACGTTTGCATGAATCCATGATTACGTCTACATGAACAACAGTGATAAAAGTGCGCATCTCTTCCCAGCCGTGCAGCGCTTTGAAAGTTGGAAGCATTAAAATTTAAACGGGTAAAAAGCCATCGTGAAGATACGAAAAAAAGTATGACGTCTAAAATACTTAATGATTCAAACGCATAGTATAACATATCTAATTGACAACATTGACAACAGAAAATATATACATGGTTCACACACACAATCGAGTGCACACATCCATCCATGCTTATTTAAAGTCATGTACACACACACACACATACATACATGGCATCAAGCAACACACAATTAAATGACACATATGGAATATTGAAAACGTATAACGGACATGAACATGGTTAAGTATTTTACACCGTTATCTACTATAAAATTGATGATATATATATACCACTCACTTGCTATTCGCCTAAAAGCTTGCGGTGTGCTGTGACACATATAAGAAACCAGAAGAAAAAAGGACTTTACTTTGGCGAAAAGAGCATATGCTGCTTATTTTTGTACATAGCTGCTATAACTGTATTTTTTCCGAACACTTACATGTAAAAAACATAGAGATATATCTTACCATTTCACTAAGACAGCCAAAATAACGGTCAAATTAAGGGGAGATCATGATGACGTACATGTCTATGGTTGAACCGGGGGAAAATATTTAGTCGCTGGAACCTATAAGGTTATACGGCGACTTATCAGGTGATAATGTTTCGAACTATTTAGTAAACAAATCTATGGAATATTTTGGAGTTCCATTAACAGATAAACAGATCTATCTATCTTCTTATTATTTTAGGTTCGTCTGGGGTAGAGAAATAAAACACACAGCTAGGTTCGTCTGAGGTGCGGTCGCGTGTTTAGTCGAACCGAAAGTTGAAGAAGAACCAATCACAGATCTCTTTCGCCGCGATGTCAAAGTTCAGGTCAAAGTTCACTGTTTCTGCTCAAATTTGCGAGACAAACCTCTTCAAACTTTGTTCGTGGACAAAATTGGAAGTCGGGACCTAGCGGAATCGATTTCCTGGGTCACGTTGGCATAGCAACCGAAGGAGAAGGCACAAATCCGCGCGGTTTGGTGACAGGAATCGAAAAACCACCGAAAATCCTACCAGTATTATATAGTAGATTAGAGTACTAATAAAAGTATCTACCGTACTTCGACTGATACTTTTGTGATGCTGACTCTATTACTTTTGTTTTGTTGTGGAAAACCCAAACTACATGAAATCTAATCATAGGGAACAAAGACGAACAGTTTCTTCTTGCCAAACGGCACGGTTGGCCTTGTGGTAAGGCCGTCCGCCCCGTCAGTGATCGGGAGGTCGTGGGTTCGACTGAACCCCGGCCGGTGTGACGTTTTCATCTTTCGCCGTTTTGATATTTCGCTTCTAGGCCTCGTTGATCTAGTATAAACTCTACACTGAACAAAAATACACCCTTCGATAGTGCTGATTAGCGACCTTGTGTACCTTACATTCATGGGGCAAAATTTATCCAACCAATTTTTTTTATTTAACTTAGAAATTTGATTCATCCTAAAATGTTTCCCTTCTTATTCAAGGGACGTAACCACTCGGTACAGTTTTCGAAGAATTCGATTTTGGGGGTGAAATCTAAAAAAAATTTACCACCAATTTTCTTCACATGCAAGAAACTGACATGCTTTTCGTCCATAAATAATTTCACTTCTTAATTTTACCAGGAAACAGCATTTCAGTCTTGAGTATATGTCGAGGGGGAAATATGTACACAGGCGAAAGATGAAATCGTGACACCGGGTCATACATAAGACTTTAAAATTGGCAATCTAGTGGCTGCTCCGCCTGGCGTCTGGCATTATGGGGTTAGTGCTAGGACTGGTTGGTCCGGTGTCAGAATAATCGTGACTGGGTGAGACATGAAGCCCGTGTGCTCAGCGACTTCTGTCTTGTGTGTGGCGCACGTTACTATGATGGCAAAGCAGCACCGCCCTGATATGGCCTTCGGCGTGGTCGGCTGGGCGTTAAGCAAACAAACAAACAAACAAAACTGACTAATTCGAGCCAGTGTGCATAAATATTGTTTGTGTCTTCAAGTAGGCTCTATGGGCATTGTCATTTACGAGTGGTACAACTGTGCCAACAAATATGAAGCCCGTTTTGTTTGTTTGTTAAATTGTTCTGAGAGGTGTAAAAAAAAACACCCACCCAGAACACCACTGTGCACACTTTGCAATGAATGCTTGCGAATTTATGATGGCAGTTAAAATTGACCAAAGTTCCATCTTCAGGGGTGCAATAGACATACCTTTGTGTTGAGTACAGTTGGATAAAAGCAAGGTTGTAGAACCTATGACACCCCTAACCCCCTCCATCCCTTAACCACCCGCCATGGGAATCGAGAGGCTTAAAATAGATTAGGCAACAAAACTGTTGCAGGGATAAAACTTGAAAATCTAAAAAAAATCAAAAAAATCAAGACAATTTGATTTGGGATTTAGATGTTCCACATTATGTTCAGTTTCTCACCCATTTGCCCTTCTTGAAGTTTAGAAAATTGAGGAAATTTATTAGGAAATAAGTGTTCAAATCAGGATTTCCTGATAGAAGTTTTATCCATGCTGTTGAAACAGTGCACAGTCCAGCTTTTTATGTTGCTTTCCAAGGTTGACATTGTGTTCGTTTTGTAGCTGGCCATGGGCTTGATCAATCGAAACACGAAACACAGTGACATTGCTTTCAGAAACACACTAGTATGTATGATCCACTCTTTTTTGATTGATTTTAGCAATGGGAATATGAACATGCATTTCTTTATTGTTGTTGATGGTGGTAGTTTGTTTTTCTCCTTTAGTGTATCTGGTGCGTGCCAAAACTCTATTGAATCAGTGTTTACATGAACCAGACATTTTTTTAAAATTTTAAAAATACATACTGAGAAGAAGAAAAATTCATAAACGGGTCAGTTGTACCAGTTTTGATTGCTTCAGACGGGCGCAGTGGCGTCAGTGGTGGTGAGACGTCGGGCTCCTAATCGGGAGGTCGTGAGTTCGAATCCCGGTCGCTGCCGCCTGGTGGGCTAAGAGTGGAGATTTTTTCGATCTCCCAGGTCAACCTATGTGCAGACCTGCTAGTGACTTAACCCCCTTCGTGTGTACACGCAAGCACAAGATCAAGTGCACACGGAAAAGATCCTGTAATCCATGTCAGAGTTCGGTGGGTTATAGAAACACGAAAATACCCAGCATGCCTCCCCCGAAATTGGCGTATGCTGCCTGAATAGCGGGGTAAAATTGGTCATACACGTACAAATCCACTCGTGCTAAAACACATGAGTGAATTTAGGAGTCTGAGCCCACTGAAAGAAGAAGAAGATTGCTTTTGACAGTTTTTCCGGTTATCAAAGGACAGTTTTCACTATTTCAACTGAGACATACCTGTATATATACCGTAAACTACCTTGAAAACGCCCAGTATCGAGCAAACGCCCACCCCCTAGTTTGGGTCAAAAACTGTGTATAGGGTATAATAGTTAGTACCTCGTAAACGCCCATCCCCCACATTTGTTTCAAAGGTGTAAAAAAAGCAAGTTTATAGTTGATTCTAATCCTCTTCACAAAATACAGAGGTATCACTCGAGTAAATAAAACGTCACGTTGATAGTCGTCGTCGGCTTCTGTGGCGCACCCGCCAACCACCAACCCAGGCGGGTTATCCAGATCCAGATCCAGAAGATGCCGCAATGCAGTTATACCGTTGAGTGCATTCATTTGCCACTGCAGTCTCTGGATAGCCATGAAAAAAGTGGATGACGATTCGAGAGACTCGTCTAAGGTTTAAGAGGTCGGTCGACCTTGGGGGGGATTTAAAGAGATCGAGTGAACTGACTGTTTTTTTAATACGTCAAACACAGCGGCATATTAAAAAAACCAGTCAGTTCACGATTTTGCTAGATGACTTTAAAAGTTGTTGATAAATAACTTTTTGGTCAGCGGACCATTGTCTTTTTCCGAATGAAGTAATTGTTTTCTCCATGAAGGCATATTAATTAATTTTAAAAGACTGCATGTACTACATTTCACAGCCCTTCCCTCTATCAGGCCTTATATGCACAAATGGGTAGACACGGGAAATTCAGAGGAAACCCGTCGTTTGCATGTGTGAAATATGCGTTGGAAAGGAATTTGCTATGGGAAAAAAAGTAATAAAGCTGGCTGTGAGGCCTTGCCGAGGTGTGTAACTGTTGATTTTTAGTAGTCATTATGAAGAAATAATTAGCCTCCTGCCACATAAATTATTTCACTCGCAAAATCATATTGGTCTGATTGTGTTGAATCGTTTTTGAGAGGTATGTGGAGAAAAAAACGCAGTTTTTGAAATAAAGGTGAACATTCCAGTACCAGAGTGTCTCAAATGAGCTCTAAACATGTGTCAGTGTAGAGAAGGGATAAGTAGACAGTGTGTGTGAAGCAGTATCAATCATCAAGTCAGTCCACCGGTCATCGTGAGACAGGAGTTGTTGAAGGATAATGTGTTTATAACAAAAGTAAATGGGAAACAATAATGCACATGAATGTTTGTGCTGTGTTTCTGTTTGCATATGAGAGAGAGAGAGAGAGAGAGAGAGAGAGAGAGAGAGAGAGAGAGAGAGAGAGAGAGAATAATTTGTTTAAATATCTTTCAACCTGCCGACCTTGTTTTTGAGAGAGAGTGCATGCCTAAAAGTCCCTGTGTGTATAACCACAAGATGGACGGACAGCAAAAGCTGTTAAACTGAGCATAGCCTTTGTTAAGTACTTGTTTGTTTAAAGGAGACAACAAAGACACAAAGAAAAACACGCACAATTGTAATGAAAATGATATGCAATCATTTAATACAAAATCAGCATCAGACATTAAGAAATGAAATGTCAGAAAAATGGTACCACTTTGAACAGACACACACACAGAGAACCCCACAGTCACAGTCACACAATTAGCATGATCTTCATTCCTAATCAATTGATATAACTTACAATTATATATATTTTCTTGAACTGGATTGTGGCAAACAGCAGGAAACCAAAAACAAGGGTCACATACAAATAAATACTGCCAACATGGGCTTTTAAGGAACCCAGAATACAAAAAATATAAACAAGTAAACACAATCATCTATACACTGTTCTGTGTATGTTTTGATAACGCTAGCATCTACATCACTGGAAAAACTCTGCACCGCACCACACAAATAAATTAATCATATTTTTTGCCTCAATTATTTATTGCAGTCTTAGGACTGAAGACTCCAAAATACCTTTTTTTCAATCAGAATCAGGCATTTTGACTGCATTATTTGACCTAATAGTGATGATAAACATCAAATCAGCAGCAACATCTAAATCAAACATAATTATATTTAATCATTCATGGCGTAGTCTCTGCTGACAGAAAAATATTTGTACAACATATATTATTCCACATACAGACAACGCCGCTAAACTCGATCTCGTCGGGGCCCCCCCAAAGAGTTCGAGGTATGCGAAGTTCGTGTTATCCAACACGTCGGATAGCTCGATTTTTCAAAGGAAGACTTCGAGCTATCCGACGTCGAGGTAAGTGAAGGATTTTTAGTGATATAAAGAAGGCTGGTGGCCGGGACCAATGGTTCACTTCGACGTATCCGAAAAATCGAGGTAAGCAGCGTAGTCTTATCTACAGGACAGCTCTCAGCAGGCTCTTGGGGCTTTTTTGATGATGTGTGCAAATCTGCTTGCTATGGTGTATATATTTATATGTACGTATTTACGTGCGGCATGTGTGTGTGTTTGTGTGTGTGACGGTTTGTGTGTGTGTGTGTGTGACGGTTTGTGTGTGTGTGTGTGTGTGTGTGTGTGTGTGTGTGTGTGTGTGTGTGTTTGTATGTGCTTGTATGCTGACTTTATTAGCAGGCATCTGTCAAAAATTGTAACGATCAACGATCAAGTCAGTGTAATATCATGTATATACTTTTGATTTGATTACGTGAAATACTGCTTTTGTACATTTTCTTTTGTTTTACCATTGTAAAAACCAATTCACTGGTTATACAATTAAACAATCCATCCATCTCTCCCTCTGAGAACTATTTGTGACCCTCCACCACGGAATGAGTCGCATGTCACCTTTGCATGATTTTCATATTTTTACATTTTCCTCAAGAGTTTTTTATGCTCAATCCAGTGGTGAAAACCGTTTTAAAAAAAAGAGTGAAAACTCTTTGAGTTATAAGCCTGTGACTAAGGTGACCCTTAACCCTAGCGCAGAACCATGCGAGGTGACGTGCGACTCATTTCGTGGTGGAGGGTCACATTTTCCATGTTTTGTTTGCGACATAATCTTATGACGTTTACATTTGTGCGTCACTTCTCGTTTGACGTCATATGGAGATAAAAAAGTGGGAGATCGAGCTAACCGATGTGATGAAAATAAGGTGGGACCTGGGCATGAGATCGAGTTAAGCAGAAAATCGAGCTATCCAAAGTTGAGGTAAGTGAAGGAATTTTAGTGATAACAAGAAGGCTGCTGGCCGGGACCAATGGTTCACTTCGACGTATCCGGAAAATCGAGTTAAGCGAGTTCGAGTTAAGCGGCGTTATCACTAAGAAAACAATACATCAGAAAGTACGTTTCTCCATTACATAGATGTTTCATTTCATTTTCATATCACTGTGCCTCAAGCTCGCCCCCCTCCCCCCCCCCCCCCCTCCAAATGCATACTTACACACACTTCCCCCACACTCACGTGTGAGAACACATATACACACACACACACACCTGATACTACAACATATGCCTTATTCCTTGAGCATTACTGTTTGAGAATGTGAAAAGAATTTGAATACAGTCCAATCTTTCTTCAGAAAAGCAAAACACAAAATCTTGCCAGACTAAATGTTAAGTCAACTAAAAAAATAAAATTAAAACAAAGTACACAAAATAAGATTGTGACAGAAGCCAAGAAAATTTACAAAATAATCTGCTGGACTGAACTTTAAGTTTAAGGTACATGTACATTTTCTATTCTGCTTTTTCATCTAAAAAACCCAAACAAAGACACTGACATTTTGTAATCTGATGTGAGAAAGCCAGCTTCTTTATCAGCATGTTCACTGCATTCCTTCTTGGTCAATCTTTTGAGATATGCTCTTTCTTTCTTTCTTTATTTGGTGTTTAACGTCGTTTTCAACCACGAAGGGTTATATCGCGACGGGGAAAGGGGGAAGATGGGATAGAGCCACTTGTCAATTGTTTCTTGTTCACAAAAGCACTAATCAAAAATTTGCTCCAGGGGCTTGCAACTTAGTACAATATATTACCTTACTGGGAGAATGCAAGTTTCCAGTACAAAGGACTTAACATTTCTTACATACTGCTTGACTAAAATGTTTACAAAAAGTGACTATATTCTATACAAGAAATATTTAACAAGGGTAAAAGGAGAAACAGAATCCGTTAGTCGCCTCTTACGACATGCTGGGGAGCATCGGGTAATTTCTTCCCCCTAACCCGCGGGGGGTAGTCGCCTCTTACGACATGCTGGGGAGCATCGGGTAATTTCTTCCCCCTAACCCGCGGGGGGAAAGAGATATGCTCTAAATCAAATGATTTATAACAAAATTACACACACACACACTTTTTTGTGCATTCTCTTGATTTCATATGAAAAGTATTAAAAAATAGAATACATCATTGCTATTATGCAAAACTGAGGTTTGAGCATAAAAACATCATTATTTTTGGCACATACAGAAATGGTTACAATCAATCATACATAGTTTAAAGAAATCAACTTCTCATGTACACCATTCAAAATATGACATGAAATATTATGCAACTTTATTTTAAACGGGAGCTGACAAACAACTTGCCTGTCATGAATGAACACTGAGCGCATACACTGCCACATGGGCCATTACAACATCCACACACACCTGTCAATTCCTTTTCAGAAAACATGGAAAATGGTAATAAAAGAATGCAGGGCAAAAGGGCATTCGTCTTGCACAGGTGTAGAAATGACAATATTTTACATGATTGACTATCTGCATAATACCTGACAATTCAGTTGTGCTCCCAGAAAAGTGCACAATCCATTTAACTGATATACATGTATTATAATCAGCCTTTTTTGAATTTTTGTTTTTTTTAAGAATGCAATTGACACGTTCTATTTTTGCCAGTTATTCAAAAATTGCCCTCACTGTTGTCTTATGTTCAAGAAACTTCCCTCCTTTAGAAAAATGAATGTCTCTCTCCCTTTTCATTGTTGTGTGAACCCCATGATGTTCTGTACGTAGTATCTATCACTCTACAAATGCCCTACATACTATGGAGTGTGGCATAAAATGCAGACTGATGCAACATTTTTGTTTCTCTTCAGTCTATGCAGGCTCTCCCTATATGTTGCCAAGCTCTCACAAAAATTCAGATGCTTTGACTGTCTAATTACACTGCCAAAACCAATCCCTCCCTTTACGTCACAATGACTAACCACACCCATCATAATGCTAACACTAATCAAATTAAGGAGGGGAAAATCTTCACTGCATATTGCTGGCTCCTGTACAATGAGGTTATGTGAGCGAGTCAAGCATTGCCCAATGACCATGATGAACATGTATATTGAAAACATTGAGAAATAACTGATCATGGCACTGATAAAAATGTACGATGCTCTTAAAATGCTGTGTTCAGTAAGTCAGCAAGAGCATATACCATGAAAATGATTACATACACAATATTATTCATATAATGCTGAGCATGCTTTTATTTTTGGCACTTTTATGTTTAAAGCAGCTGATCTTGACTGACAAGGGCTTAAAGCAGAAGTCAATATCACAATTTTGTTTCTACATGTAATTGCCAGCCACTTTAATTTCTCACAGTTATTCATAAAAGTTGGCCCTTACTTTTCTGTTCGGTATAATTAAAAGTTGTGGGAAAATCTGGATATAGTAAGTTGCTGCAAGATGTTAGTTGCATCATGATTTCATTGTTTAGTTGTTTTGGTTGTACATGTACATACATTAGCTTTTTCTCACACATATTCTGTTGATCATGCAACTTGCATACTTAAAAAAAAGAAAGAAGCTTAATTAAAGGGAGGAGCAGGAGGGAGAGGCAAAATTTGGGAGTCAAATGTATATATAATAATTATACATATGTTCTCATAATGGATGTCATTTGTATCTACAGAGTGAGGAGAGTCAGTCTCTAAATACAAACCCTGAATTATGCAAACACTTGACTATTTGTAGATATCTCATTCAGCTCCATGAAATTTCTGACCTGAAAAGTGAAGAAATAATCATCTTTCTCTGTCTCAAACACATCGAATTATCAGGAAAGGAACAACATGAACTGTTGTCAATAACTGTATATATAGGTCCAATTCATTCTTCTTACTCGGCGTGACGTTATCAAATGGATCGGCTAGCTTTAGCCCTAAAGGGCACAACTCCGCTCATACTCTCTTCGCGCCGCCATATTGGATGCCGTCTTTGTTAGTTTTCTTCATTGCACTCTTGTTCTTTTTGTGTATTTCACTGTGTATGCAGACAGGGAAAGGCGCGAGTGCCGTAACCAACAGCGAAAACGGCCACACGACCACTCAGCGAACCGAAACAGAATCCCTAAGCTGCCTAAACGACAATAGTCAATCTATTGTCCCGAACCTACAACCCGGTCTGCCCTCGGGCGGACCACCCTCATCTTCCAAAAAGGGATGAATTGTCTCGTTGCTAAACCAAACAAACAACTATTACACCCTCCCTCCAATGAACCTGTACGCATAGTACACATACGGGGAATATAACCCGTTAATATACGACCACAGTACATTTAGTACAATACATCCTAGTACACACCATGGAGGAAAAATCCCACCATAAATCATACATAAATGATTATCTTTATTGTTTTTCTTCTTGTGAATAAACACAAGAAAGAAATGGGCTGAACAAACAAATACACGAATCACCGAGCCTTATATAAGCCTCAGTCACTGTGAGGACATTTGGGTAATAAACCACCAGTACGTGCAAGTACATCCTAAAAAGGGAAATGAATAATAGTCATCTATAAATGATTATTCTCAATTGAGAATCAAAATAATGAGGATATGGGTTTGAATAGTTGTCCCCTGACGAGGCTACCTTTCAGTTTCCCCAGAACACCTCTCTAAAACCACAAAGAAGCTATCCCAGCAATTTGAAACTGTAAATATTGCCGAAAAGTACTACAATTGGGAGAGGTACTTAGGGATCTCTGGGCTGCCTACTGCATTTGCCGGGTTTGGCAGACCCTTGATTTTTACCCCCTATGCCACACAACGTGTCATTTTCACTTTTGTCGAGTCGCCACCCAACGCTCAAGCACTGTCAGAGATCGTGCAAGGCATCCAACATGGCGGCGGATGACCAATTCCAGAGAGTTACGACCCGTGATTCTCATACCGCGCGCGCCGAGTAGAAATGCTGTTGATAACTTGAGTTTCTGCAATGGGCCTATAGCTTCTCTTTTGTTTTTTTAGATGCTTCAGAGTGATTGTGAATGCTATTTGCCTTTTCTCCTTCACTGTTATTTGTAGACATAAAGAGCTACCTTTGATGTCCTGACCCCACAAGTGCAGCAAAGAGATTAGGTAGACAGTTTTATTGTTGAAAACACCAGCACTTATAAACTTTGTACGCTCTGAGGGACACCATCTGGCCAGAGGAGACAGCGCTACAAAAGAAGCTATACGGCCCCAGAGAGGACAGCACGTTTCGCCCTGCAGTCCGGACTGACCATCTAACAGCGAACGACAAGAAGAAACTTTGTACATGTTTGTTTATCCTTTTAGAAAGATGCATCTATCTATCTATTTACCCACCTAACTACCAATCTACTCATAATAATTGTTGAAAAGAGTCTGGGACAGGCTGATTTTTCTTAACCCAGTGTGGGATTTTCAGTGGGGCGACCACCCCCAACCCAGCGCGTCCCCGGGTGGCGGATAGGGGAACGGTCTTCAGATATGGAGATCAGCCGCTTGCGGCCGCGGACCAAACTGGCGGTGTTTCCTACCAGGGCGGAGTGGGGTAGCAGGTGGCACTGCTACCCCCTTTGAAATGCTCCATCGTCCATTGACGGGACTCATCTAATGTGATTAATGGCGCATTAAAACCCTAGCTCCGGGTGGGATCCCGGCAAATCCTCCCCCCTGTGCTCTCAGGGTAGGACGTACGGGCCATGAGCTAAGGGTGAGGTAACCCCGACAGAAAACCCCGAATGCTGAAGACGGAGGACCCGGGCCGCACGGCGCATTCTAACAAACCACGGGTACACGCGCTTACGCAAATGATGACACAATCAACCAGCACAGATGGAAATGGCGCTCGCCCATTGAGGACCCCCCAGGGTGGAGCAGCGTCGGGTCCCATGCCTCAAAGGGACCCAGCCCCAACTACTGGAGGTCCCTCCCGTCCGTCTTGTCACGCCAGGGGACGCGGGAGGAGAGTGACTGGCACCACCACAACCAGAAAGAAAAAAGAAGTGTGGCCGTCACCAACTCCCTTGCAGACCAAACTATATGGCAGTTGACAGGAGTTGGAGAAAACGACAACATTTATCACCAGTGCTGGACTGATCGTGTAACCTCTGCGAACGCCAAGAAGAAGTTGAAAAGAGTGACAGGCTAGTATATACAGTGGAGTCCAGCTATAACAAACCTGGGTCGAAGAATGAAAATAAGCCGCACATCAAAGGAAGAATACAGAGTGGAAATATGTGTGCTCTGTGTGTGCAGCGAGATCAAAGGCAGGTCCATTGTGATGCCTTGACACTGACCTTCTTCCCAGGGGTCAATGACCCAGTTTTAGCTATGAGAGGTGGTTCCCCTGTCATATCTGAGAGAGGAAACACTTCCTGCACCGGGGTCAGTGACCGAGTTTAACCTATGGGGCGGTCTCTTTGATGTCTTGAGAGGAAACATGGCCAGGGTAGTACCTAGTAGCTGAAACATGCATTATCACAAGTTGTTTGACTGGTACTCAGGCGGTCTCTTTGATTTTTTTCTTTGAGGAGGAAAAAAGTCGCGCCTTATGACCCAGAAAATACGGTACACGCTTTTACACGACTTTTTAAATTTTACTTCTAAAATTACAGTAAAGTGAACATTTGAACTATGCCTCTCTATGGATTATATTATGAAGCTGTTGAAAACATGCAGAGATTGTACTCTCCAAGGAAAGATCGATGGGACGATCATTTGAAGGTGAGTGGGAAAACTTGTCTTGAGGCCATTTTGGGTTGAAAACTCTACAGCGAATTACTGATATAACGAACTAAAATGTATCTCCCTTGAGATTCGTTGTACCCGGACTCCACTGTATGGGCAAGTCAGATGACATTTTTAAAATATCCACACGTAGTTTATTTGTGAGAAAATACCAATAAAGCTGTTTTCATTGTAATCTGAAACGTTTGAATGCAATGATATCAAAAGTTTGTAGCAAATACTAATGTATTACTATTTTTTATTGAATTTCAAACATAAATTTACCCCCACTTTTTGCTGTTTTTCCCCACTTTTTGGGGGTATGATCAGAAAAGCTTACATTTAATAATAAAATAATTGTTTTCTTTTTATTTGAAGTTGCTTCTATGTCATGGAACAGTCTTTTGTTGAAAAAATATATGCATGGGTGAAACTGATCAGAATTGAAAATAAGGAAAATGAGGCCGGGGTCCAGGGGCCGCCCAGGCCTTGGTGGGGTGCAGGGGCAACGCCCTGCTAGGGGAGGGCTTCCTGAAGAAAACAAAAAATCAGGCTTTTTAAGGGTAAAAGTAGGCCTCTCCTGGTATCTAAAACACACAAATATGCACATTAAACAATGGTAACAAATGCCAAGCTGTAGTCCGATAATTCGCGTGCTCAGTGAAACAAAGACTCAGCGATGTCCGGTCACTGTGTTAGAGAAAATACGGATCGGATCGCCGGCGAATTTTTTTTTTTTTTAAAAGATTTTCAAAACAAGGAATTCCTTATTTGACCAATTTCATTTGGCGGATTTCCGCCCTGAGGCGGAAAAGTTTCACCCATGTATATATTAAAGTTATGAAATTAACACTTCAAAATGTACAGTTTCTTGTGACTGTTCATGTCACACTCAGAAAATGTCCCTTTTCTTCTTTGCCCAAAGTAATCAAAATCAGGCAACCCAGAATGTTGCTTCAGAACTACTCCTCGTAACAGGGGGTAGGATGGCAGGCAATGGACACAATGATTTCATGATTAAAACTGGGTTTTTTGTGTGATCAGGAAAAAGTTTGTTATTTTTTGTGGAACGCATTGTTGCATAAATGAAAAACTGTTTCTTGTGACGTGACACATACATGATGAGAATTTTCAAAGAAAAATGATCTGTGATCACTTTATTTGGCTATGAATGCAAAGAGTCCATCAAATGTTTATATAAAAAAATGTTTTTTAATCTTGGTTTTTAATTCAAATGAACTCAATTCTAGCACTGAAAATGTTGTGCATCACGAGAAACAGTTTTACAAGCAACACATCAAACACTAATTTCTCATTATGTCAACAACCTGCAGTCTTTTAAATGACAAGTTTGAACAGTTCAATCATTTAACATAACAAAAATACAGAAACCCAAAATGAAAATTCATTGTCCTCTTGGGCACCTTTTGGGAGTTGCCCATATGTAGAATGTTTATCAGCAGCAGAAAAGTCTTTATCTTCAGCATTTACCACTAATGTCAGCAGCAACATCTGTTTTGAACATCATTGTAACAGATGTCGTCTTACTATATAAAAGTCTTCTTCTGTTGTGAAAATAAGAAGCTTCACATGTCATTTACAACCAGCTGGTGTATGCCACATACATGTATCTTTTCTTTTTTTGATCCTTACAAGCAGGCATATCAGTGAACACAATGAACACTTATAAAACACTGTGGAATAACACTGCATCGATGCAGAAACAATGAAAGATGAAACATCTTCAACAGCAAAAGCTCAATAACAGCAGCTTGAGTGTGATTATTATCCCGAGATCAAATGGGAAAGTAACTGCAAAGATACAAAAGACAGATGCCGAACACAATGCCCTGTAAACCTTTTCAAGGAGGGCCAGAAGAACATGTTAAGAGCCTAAAAAAAAGTCAGTCTCGCACTACCTGAATTAGAACAAATACCATGACTTTCTCAAATACACAAGGTAAGTATGAAAATCAATTAATAATAAAGTAATTTCAAGACGCTTCTTTCTTGCTGTTCTTTAGTGCCCAGAATCTTAAAGTGAACGGAGCACTGTCGGACATCTGAGGCCTTTGAGGCACTTCTGACATATCAAAATTTTCCTTTTGTGTGATCATGTTGTTACAAGGCATATGCCATATATTATGTGTCATTACCAGTGAGGAAAATCCCATGAAAGTAACAAACCGCACAATCAGTTATCTCTGGCCAATTCAACCCCCTTTAGACATCAATTTTGAAAGAAAAATATTAAAAAAAATAAATAAATAAATGAAACTCATCTCCGATAAACTTTTCCCATAAAAAAATTACCAAGCAAAGAAATTATCCCATTCAAGTGTCTCTCCAAACAGATATGTCCCTATCGATTTAAATGTTAATACTAGTTAGCAGTCAAGAGGGTTTAAAGAAATCAAAACGCAGAACATCTTATTATTCAAACAGATGGTTGGTTGGTGGATTGTTTTTTTTATCTTCCCTACATGGCTATCCGGGACCGATGCAAGATACTTATTAACAGTTATGAGGGTTCTTAGAGGAATTAAATTGACAAACACCACATTCATTTTGAAATACTAAGCAAGTTTGCAGGGACAAATCTCCATTACCCACTATCCATTACATGTGCTGATTGTTCTCTTTGCCTGCGCGCGTATAGTATGTTGGTTATGTTTGGTCATAGTATGTTTGTTTATGTTTGGTCGTTATCTTTGCCTGTGCGTGTATTGTATGTTTGGTCGTTTTCTTTGCCTGTGCATGTATAGTTTGCTGGTTATGTTTGGTCGGTTTCTTTGCCTGTGCGTGTATAGTATGCTTGGTCGATGTATGTATTGTAAAGCGCTAAGAGTAGACATTTTTCTAGAACAGCGCTATAAAAGTTTGCATTATTATTATTATCCAGATGAAGCCATTTGTATGCTTTTACTGCTGGAAGTGGGGGTGGAACTGCAAAGTCACTGGGCCTGTATGAACAATGATGATCACACTTGCGTTCTTCTTCATGTCCCTGTACATTTCATGCTGTATACAAAAAAGTGTTCTACAGCAAATCGCACCATGTTAAGGATAATCATCATCATCTATTGGAAGAAAAAATCCAAGAAATGTAAAAGCTATTTTGATTCTTTGTCTTGACACTTCATAGCTAACAAAAAACAACAACAGCAAAACAAATAAAAGTGAATAAAGGCACAAAAATGAAACCTCAAGTGTACCTTCACAGAATCTGTACAACTATTTTAAAGTTTGACAGTAGTAAACATGCCAAGATGGTGATAAATAACGTACAGCTATTCGTAACTGAATCTAGTAAAAGAGATCAGAAGAAACATCAGATCCTCTGATGCAGTTAACATTTTTTCACAGAAATCTCTTAACCTTCACTTTTGGTGAAATCACTAATATTGAGCAGACCTGTGATTTATAAATCAAATGTACCTACTTTTTTGTGCTAATTTTGACACACACAAAAGGAGCACCCACAAAACACCCACAGCTAAGGCATCAAATCTACTAAAAATAGTATATATTTACATATTCATTTTTAATATCTCATGTCTGTTTTCAAGTTAAGATTAGAAATACAAGACTGATCATTGGACAATATGTGGTGCCACATCATAACAATTGATATGTCCTTCTGCACTTCCTGTTCAAAATACTGAAGTGTGTGCAATACTAAAAATACTGCTGTTATGGCACTGCTGTGATGAAACAAGACAGTAAAGCTGAAACACCACCAATAGACCAATTCATCTTTGACAAGCTCTCAATTGCAGGAACACAGGCAGTCCAGTAGATTTATGTAGGTCAGGGTTGCTGGAGTCTGCTCTGCTGAAAGAGTCCTCAAGTGAGCACCAAACTCTTGAACACTAATGCTGAATTCTCTCCTCTCCTCTGGTGTCAATGCTGGGAGGTTTGAGCCTTTGAGAATCTGGGGCCTCAGGTCGCCACTCAGACGTCCTGTGTGACAATAAAGGTAACAAAGAATTAGTGTACAGACAGCCACAACAATTCTGCATTACAAGCTTTCATTTGTATTATCATCATTATTATGATGAAAGTTGTGTAAACCAGTCAATTTACGCACAATAATTATAACTAATCAAATGGTGCATCGTATTTGACAAGCTTTCATCATCATCATCATCATCATCATCATCATCATCAATCATCATTATGATTGTTCTGTTAACTGTCAGATCAGGCACTTTACCAATGGAACATATCTTCAATTTCACAAAAAGTATGATGCCAGGATACTTTTAGAGCCAAGTTTGCTGAGAGCTCCCTCTCTTTTCCAGCATATTTATTCACATGAAGTTTCCCAAGCCTCTGGTAGCAAAATCAAAAGCCAACTCATAAGAATAAGGAATAACCAGTGTTGGTGTGATGTTTCAGAAAGCCAACAGTTTGGTTTATTTGAGAAAAAAAGCCAATGAACACTGTACATAATGATTGTCAGCGGTAAAAATATAACAATATGAACAAACACTTGATTGACTATTGTTTGCAGTCTAAGTTTGTGTGCGTGTGCATGTGTGTGTGTTCGTACATGTATATATGTGTGTATGTGTGTGTGTGTGTGTGTGTGTGTGTGTGTGTGTGTGTGTGTGTGTGTGTGTGTGTGTGTGTGTGTGTGTGTGTGTGTGTGTGTGTGTGTGTGTGTGTGTGTGTGTGTGTGTGTGTGTGTGTGTGTGTGTGTGTGTGTGTGTGTGTGTGTGTGTGTGTGTGTGTGTGTGTGTGTGTGTGTGTGTGTGTGTGTGTGTGTGTGTGTGTGTGTGTGTGTGTGTGTGTGTGTGTGTGTGTGTGTGTGTGTGTGTGTGTGTGTGTGTGTGTGTGTGTGTGTGTGTGTGTGTGTGTGTGTGTGTGTGTGTGTGTGTGTGTGTGTGTGTGTGTGTGTGTGTGTGTGTGTGTGTGTGTGTGTGTGTGTGTGTGTGTGTGTGTGTGTGTGTGTGTGTGTGTGTGTGTGTGTGTGTGTGTGTGTGTGTGTGTGTGTGTGTGTGTGTGTGTGTGTGTGTGTGTGTGTGTGTGTGTGTGTGTGTGTGTGTGTGTGTGTGTGTGTGTGTGTGTGTGTGTGTGTCTGTCTGTCTGTCTGTCTGTCTGTCTGTCTGTTCATACGTATGTGTGTGTTTTCTTAATTCAAGTTTCCACTGGCCTTTTTTCGGCTATAAGAAATGACCCTGAAATTTAATGGGAGGCTAAAGGCCCACTCCGCCTTGTGAAAACAACTGCCTCACTGTCTCAGATCTGGTCAGGTTCCAACATGGGATAAGACCATCCCTCCACTTGGTCACATACCAAAGATCAACACCTTGACTGCTTGCTGTGGTGAGTTTAAATTTGTATGAAAAAGGCACCAGTTAAATTAATTCTAAAAGAAAAGCCTACTGTGCACAGACAGTACCTAGGCTGTTTATTTTTAATATTTGACCAAGTGGAGGGATGGTCTTTTCCCATGTTAAAGCCTGTCCAGAACTGAGACGGTATGGGTTAACCGTTTTGACCAGGCGGAGTGGGCCTTTATAACCCACCGTCTAAACAAGCAAGGATCATGAAAGGCCATGTATGCAAACTTTGAAAAGCCCAGACAAAAACTTAAACGAAAAGTTCAATCCTTTTTCTTTGAAAAGTGTCCACTCCTTAATTAGTTATCAGGAAGATAAGAAGTGACTTACTCTGTCTGCAAGCAATGAAGCTTTTTGAGATGAAGTAGATGAGCATTGCCAGTTCCTCGCAACTCTGAGGAGAATACATAGGAGCCGCAGCATTCTCATCGTCAGATGGTGAGGGTGGGGGCGTCATGTGGTCCTGAGGGGGCAATGCCATGTAGTAGTTGTGGATCACTTCTCTGAATGACGATGGGAACTGGGAGCTGACAATAGTGCTTTCACACTGGTCCTCCATCACCAACCTCAGAAAATAGAACAACAGCAGGGGGCTGCTCACGCTCTGAATCAGCTCTTTCTTGACCGACCCGTCGGTCAAGTACTTGTAGGTCCTTTTCAGCTCGGAAGCCAGCTTCTTTGCGGCCTCCTGTCGGTCTCTGCTGACCAGGACGGTGACGCTGAGCAGAGCCTGCAGCTGACAGATCCACATCTTGGCCTCGCCCATGTGTTGGGGCTGCCTCACTACCAGGCAGAAGTCCAGCCAGTGCATCACCTGCCTGACAAGAGTCTGCGAGCCATCAGATGACAGGCACGTGAAGGTCAGTGATTTGCTGACGCTTTTCTGATCAGCCAGTTTGCACTCGCTCAGGTTCAGCTGCAAGCCCTTGATATAGAGCTGAAAAAAGAGCTTGGCTTGGTGGAAACTGGGCAGCCCCCCTTCAGAAGTGTCCCTAGATCTGGCAGCTGATGATGTACGGCTCCCTCGGCCCAGTGAGGAGTTTGTACTCAGAAGGTGTTTCTTCATCACATCACCGGCGACTAGCACTGAGGGCACATCAATGCTAATCAGATCTGGGTACATTTGCCATAACTTCAAAACTACCACATAACTACATGTACACACTTTCTCCTCCACTTGCGCAAAGAAGCCATTGTTCACAACCTTTTGTATCAAGCTAGACGGAGGTTTTCTCCTGTATGTGAAATCTTCTAGCACGTCTATGAAGTTAAAAAAACTATTATTGTCAGTGAGATCGTCTGACAAATCATCGAGACAAGATGACTGCAGTCTTGCAAAATCTGTACAAAGCCTATCTACTGCTGCTGGAATAGTTGTCACATCCTGCAAGAACTTTACCCCGCTAAACCTGTTTTTGGTGCGTCGTTTGTCTGTTTCTGTTGCCACAGAGATCCTCCTCCCAAACGCAGGTTTGGAAGAACTTTCAACAGGAAACGCAAACACGCTGTACTCTTTCTGCTCTACAGGAGAGGAGCCTGCCTGCATCTCCTGACTAATCCTATCCCGCCTCCTCTTCATCTGCTCTGTCCTCCTCTCCTCCGTCTGTGTTGACGACTTGGCACAATCAGCCACCTGCTCTGTCCTCCTCTCCTCCGTCTGTGTTGACGACTTGGCACAATCAGCCACCTGCTCTCTGTGGGGTGAGGAGGCAGCACTGCTGCTCTGTGAGTCTCCACCCCCTTCTGTCTTTGGGTGCTTGGAGGTGGAACTGAAGGAGTCTGTAAAGTGTCTCTCCCTTTTGTGCTTCCTGACACTGACAGAGGATGGCTTCCTGGAGGAGGGGGAGGAAGAGTGGAAGGGATTAAAGCCTATCTGAGTCATCACCCTAGGGGGCTGGGTGTCCAGATCTGGAAGGAAGTCTTCCAGGTCTGGCAAACAGTCAGAGTCTGAGTCACTGGACCAGACCTCTAGGGTTGATTCAGAGGAGGTGGCAGCTTGGTTGCCTGGTTGTTGAGCCTGTGTCTGGCCCCATGGTTTGCCTTGGTTGTCTGCACAACCTTCAGCCGTTTTCTCTTTGCTGCCACTGTCACCAGGAGACCGGGCCTCACTGCACATCTTTTTCGGCAGGACCTGAAACACATTCACAGGTGAAAACAATCTGAAGAGGAGACACAGTACAAAGAATAAGCATTCAAACAGTGAAATCACAAAAGTATGGGTGATGCAGACAAGGTAAACCAAATAAAAAGCACACAGTCATAAATTTAGAACTTCCAAACAAAATACTGCTTGTCCATGTTTCTGTGTATAAGTGCAAATACTTAGATATTTAAGGAAAACTAAATATTTATGAGGTAAAATAAAGTGCAGTAAAGGAGTGTATTAACCTGAAAAGAAAGCTCAACAACACTGCCCTCGCCCCAAACATATCGCACCACAGCTTTACTTTACAAGAAGAAGAAGATGACAAGGTAAGTTCACTTCAGCCCCACCTGGAGAAAAGAAACAAAGAATGACAGAAAGTAAGAAAGACAGAACGACAGATAGAAGACAGAAAATACAGGCATGGAAATTGAACATTTTAAAAAAGGCTGAAAATTTATAACTGTAGACGCGAAGGGTCAAGTTACTAGTGGTGTTGTGGAGATCGCTAGATACCACTTAATCGAAGTAAGTTCCATAACATTATGGAACTTACTTTGATTAAGTGCGCAGTCACTCATGACGTAAGCGTAGACGCTCATCGGACAGACGGAACTGTGTAGATCTAACCAGATTAGTGTCGATGTTTCCCGAATATTCTAGTATGTCCATTAACTATACAAGTAGGGCTGCGCACACGTATTGTTGTTCTTTACCAGTCTTGCACTTGTTCTTTCTTACACTGTGCTGAGAGATATTGTCACCGTTGTTCCAGCTGTTAATAAATCTACAGAACCTACACAACTCGTTGTGTCTCCTTTGCGACTAAGAGTGAAGAAAGGAAAAACACGACAAGGGGGGTCCGAGGAGGGGGGGGGGGGGGGGGGGGGGGGGGGGGGGGGGGGGGGGGGGGAATTTCTCCAAAGAACCCAGATGGTGCAATCTGGTGTCATCTGAGCTCCAAGTTTGCCATTAAATTCTGTTTTTAGAATCAGAGTTTTTAGTACCAATTTTTGCTTTTTTAAAGAAAAAAAATATATACATGGTTTAAATTTGTTAAAAAAATTGATCTGTTGAGACAAACAGGAAAATGTAACTTGTAACACAATCTGTGCAATCTGGTTTACTTTCAAACATAAAAGTTCAAGTAACTGAGGCGGGCGGTAGCAGTGCATGAACAAAGTACGGACAGTTTTCGTGGACTTTTGCGCAAAGGCAAAAGTAACCGGTGCTTTTTTTGTGTGCCTCCCCCCTTTATTTTTTCGGCGGACACTTTTGCTTTTTCGGCGGAACAAAACAAAAAATTCGCCGTTCGGCGGACAATTCCCATGCCTGAAAATAATTCTGATTCTCACAAGAGAGCCAGACACTCCAAAGGAACACTCCAGGACGGTTTCAATACCATGAATCAGTCTCAACAGTCAAAAACCAAAGAACCCACCCACCCACCCATCCCTGTACAATACCAAACTAATCATTTGCTAATCTGCTGGGATGTTCAACTTCAATTCCAAGGGCGCCTGGCTCATTCTACACTGTTGTAAGAAAAAGAAGAAAACAGTGAGTCACACAATTCCTTTTTGTTAATTAAGAAAGAGTTGGAATGTTGACTACTATAAATGTTAAAGGCACACACAGACTCCCGTAAACATTCTGTTTCTGATTACTGAACTCCCCGAGCCTCTGCATACAGTACAAACATACTTCCATTTGAACGCTCACTGAATGGGAACATCCTGGATAATTTTCATCGAGAGTGAGACATTTTCAACGAATTTATTTTGTGCAGTCAGAACGGGCTGTTTGATACCACAATCGGACTCCTCGTTTTGGCGCTAGAACTAACTTTAAAAATCTAAATAATAAATTGACAGCTTGTAAAACAAACATTCTTAAATCATAAAGACAAGATAAAGACAAAATCAGTACAACTCGAAGTTTTGAAAGTTTTAAAAAAGGGAGCCCGGTGCAGGTCACGCAAGGTCGTGTTTCTCAAGCAGACAAACTTTCTGCATGTCGCTTCTTTCTTTGACGTCTACCGCGGCCGATAAGTCCGCGTGACTCGCAGTCGTTTGTTACAGTTTAGATTCAGAGGTACACAATATTGTGCTATTGCAGATACAGCGAGTTGCATTCAAATCACAAACTGACCAAGCATTTGTGAAACAAGAAGAGCAAACGCTCGATCGAGTCACTTTCGCAGTTCTGAATATTATATGAGGCATCAGATGGACAGGAAGAAATTGCTATTCACAACACAATGAGTCACGTTCACATAAAATTTGAGCCCGGTCACTTTTATAGTTTCCGAGAAAAGCCCAACGTTAAGTTGTGTGTTGCCGAACAGAAAAGGCTAGTTATCTCCCTTGTTTTTCTGATAACGTTCGTAAAAGGCTACAGATGTAAATACTTTGATGTAAAGAATAATCCTACAAAGTTTCAATCACATCCGATGAACTTTGTCAAAGATATAAAATGTCTAATTTTTCCTTTGACGCTGACCTGTGACCTTGAAAAAGGTCAAAGGTCAACGAAACCATCGTTAAAGTGTAGAGGTCATTGGAGGTCACGACTAAACAAAATATGAGCCCGATCGCTTTGATAGTTTCCGAGAAAAGTCCAACGTTAAGGTGGTGTCTACGGACAGCCGGCCGGACGGCCGGCCGGCCGGACAGACTAACACTGACCGATTACATAGTCACTTTTTCTCAAGTGACTCAAAAAAGGAAAGTGTGCGACACGGGTTCACGATGGCCAATGGGTAAAATAAACAGAATCTGGTGTGTGGTTTTTGCAAGCTAAAAAGCCATTCAAACGAACTGTGTCATTTAATGCTGTTAAATGCTTTTGCAAGTGTCTTCCATAAGGTTAGAACAGCTTTTTTCATGAGAAGACTTAAAGGCACAGCCAGCCTCCTGTAAACCATCACAGACACTGTCAGGCTTTTACACACAGTACAAACACCCTTTCGTTTAAACACTCACAGCTTGAGAATATCCTAGGTGCCCTACGTAAAGAGCGAGCAATTTTCAAAGAAATTTTTTTTTGCGTGGCCAGCCGACAATCGGACGACGCGATTTAGCGCTAGACCTAACTTTTAAAATCTAAATAATAAATTGACAGCCTGTTACACAAACATTCTTAAATCTTAAAAGAATTCTTTTTTCATCAAGACAAGATCAGTACAACTCGAAGTTTTGAAAGTTTAAAAAAAGATAGCCCGGAAGTGTGTCCCGCAAAACGTGGTTCTCGTAGCAGACGAATGTTCTGCATGTCGCCAGTTCTTTCTTTCTTTATTTGGTGTTTAACGTCGTTTTCAACCACGAAGGTTATATCGCGACAGGGAAAGGGGGGGAGATGGGATAGAGCCACTTGTTAATTGTTTCTTGTTCACAAAAGCACTAATAAAAAAATTGCTCCAGGGGCTTGCAACGTAGTACAATATATTACCTTACTGGGAGAATGCAAGTTTCCAGTACAAAGGACTTAACATTTCTTACATACTGCTTGACTAAAATCTTTACAAACATTGACTATATTCTATACAAGAAACACTTAACAATGGTAAAAGGGTTACGACATGCTGGGGAGATCGGGTAAATTCTTCCCCCTAACCGGCGGGGGGCTGCGCCAGTTTCTTTTAACAGTCAACTGCCACCGCTCAGTGCGTGTGACTCGCAGCCGTTTGTTTGTTTGTTTGTTTGTTTGCTTAACGCCCAGCCGACCACGAAGGGCCATATCAGGGCGGTGCTGCTTTGACATATATAACGTGCGCCACACACAAGACAGAAGTCGCAGCACAGGCTTCATGTCTCACCCAGTCACATTATTCTGACACCGGACTAACCAGTCCTAGCACTAACCCCATAATGCCAGACGTCAGGCGGAGCAGCCACTAGATTGCCAATTTTAAAGTCTTAGGTATGACCCGGCCGGGGTTCGAACCCACGACCTCCCGATCACGGGGAGGACGCCTTTACCACTAGGCCAACTGTGCCGGTCGCAGCCGTTTGTCGCGTTATAGATTCAGAAGTACTTAATAACGTGCTATTGCAGATACAGCGAGTCGGTAGCAGGCTAATTGCCCCCTGGACATGCCGTTACTTTTTTTTGCCTTCTTGTTCTTCCCTTTCCTTTGTCATAATACGGTCTCGAACAACAACAAAACTTTTTTTAACAAAACAACGCACACAGCATACACTCGCGGACGCGATCACACATGCAGGATCACACACGCACGCAAGCATGTGTAATTGAAGCTGTTATTTTTTGCCTTCTTGTTTTTTCCTTTCCTTTGCTATAATACAGTCTTGTGAACAATTCTCAGCAAACAAAACACTCTGTATCACACGCTGTGAGAAGTGTTCTTGCGGGCCGGATGCCTAGTCAAATTGTCACTGTTACAGGGGCTCACATCCATGAGAGTTGGCATAGGTCAAATGTCCTGGACAATGCAAAAGTGATAGGACATTTGTCCTGAACAGAAATAAATCAATAGGACATATTTATTTCGCAACAAAACGTAAATTTAAATAAATTTGACTAGTTTCTGGCACTAATTTTCGTTTTGGCGGCATGTTACATTTTTTGGAAAAAAACCGCGAAGGGAGGCAACTGTCAACCGGCTTGGAGCATTCAGAGTTGCGACCCTTGGAAGCTCTTCTCTATAACAAGAAGGGCAAAGCCCATACGACTCACATGCTTGACCTTGACATGACCTTGACCTTCAGGGTCAAGGTCAAATAACTAAACCAGCAATGACATCATACACTAAGAACTGCTTTACACATTTTTCCTACCAAAATACATGTGACCTTGTCATCCAAGGTCATGCAACACAAAGCTGTTAATTCAAGACATAGGAAGTACAATGGTGCTTATTGGCTCTTTCTACCATGAGATATGGTCACTTTTAGTGGTTCACTACCTTATTTTGGTCACATTTCATAAGGGTCAAAGTGACCTTGACCTTGATCATATGTGACTAAATGTGTCTCATGATGAAAGCATAACATGTGCCCCACATAATTTTTAAGTTTGAAACAGTTATCTTCCATAGTTCAGGGTCAAGGTCACTTCAAAATATGTATACAATCCAACTTTGAAGAGCTCCTGTGACCTTGACCTTGAAGCAAGGTAAACCAAACTGGTATCAAAAGATGGGGCTTACTTTGCCCTATATATCATATATAGGTGAGGTATTGAATCTCAAAAACTTCAGAGAAAATGGGAAAAATGTGAAAAATAGCTGTTTTTTAGGCAACATTTATGGCCCCTGCGACCTTGACCTTGAAGTAAGGTCAAGATGCTATGTATGTTTTTTGGGGCCTTGTCAGCATACACCATCTTGCCAAATTTGGCACTGATAGACTGAATAGTGTCCAAGAAATATCCAACGTTAAAGTTTTCCGGACGGACGGACGGGGGGACGGACGGACGGACGACTCGGGTGAGTACATAGACTCACTTTTGCTTCGCATGTGAGTCAAAAAGCACATAAACTCTCCCCAAGTTTCGTCTGCTTGGAGAGACACATCGTTTTGCAAAACATCGATAAAATAGCAAATCAAACTACTGTAAATTGGAAAGTACTGACAATGTCCGGATCAAATAAAAGCATGATAGGACAATGACCACTTTGTGACAAAAACAATAGGAGATATGTCCTCTTGCATGAAAAATGTATTGGACATTTGGAAAAAATATCCGTGTATGTCCCATGTGGATGGGCGGGGATATAGCTCAGTTGGTAGCGCGCTGGATTTGTATTCAGTTGGCCGCTGTCAGCGTGAGTTCGATCCCAGGTTCGGCGGAAATTTATTTCAGAGTCAACTTTGTGTGCAGACTCTCTTCGGTGTCCGAACTCACCCCCGTGTACACTACATTGGGTGTGCACGTTAAAGATCCCACGATTGACAAAAGGGTCTTTCCTGGCAAAAATTGCTTTGGCACAGTTAATAATTGTCTACCTATACCCGTGTGACTTGGAATAATAGGCCGTGAAAGGTAAATATGCGCCGAAATGGCTGCAATTACTGGCCGTATAAAATTTCATCTCACACGGCATCACTGCTGAGCGCCTAGAACTGTACCCACGGAATATGCGCGATATAAGCCTCATTGATTGATTGATGTGAGCTCCTGCTGTTAAAATTGTGAGAACACTGTTTAGCAAATAGCAAAGGAAGGCTATGTGCATCTGTTTGAGTGTGTATGCGCGCGTGGCCGTGTGTGTGAGTCAGTCAGTGTGTGTGAAAACCAGGGAGCACCACTAAGCATCACTCAGATACAGAGTAATATAAATATCAAACTTAAAGCCGAATACCGCAAAATAACATCAAACAACAACAAAAACAAAACACTTTAAAAAAACCCACTTCATAACTAAAAATAACAACACAAATAAAATAATGGAGGGCAATTGGGGGGCAGTTGTCGGTGTGGGGGGGGGGGGGGGGGGGGGGGCAACTAGCCTAGAACCAGAAAGTCGCATTGAAATCACAAACTGACTACTAAATTGTGAGAAAAAAAGAAGTGGATCACACAGGTTCACAATGGCTCAGGGGTTTAGATAAACCACGAAAACAGGTGTGTGGTTTACACGAGCTAAATAGCCATTCAAATGAACTGTGTCATTTAATGCTATTAATGCTATTGCAAGTGTGTTCAATAAGGTTAGAACTGCTTTTTTCATGAGAAGATCTAAATCGTTCTGTAAACCATTTGAGGCATACTAGAGCCTTTAACCAGACGAATGGACGGACATATATACATACAGACAGACACAGGAGACCAGGTTGACAAACGGATATAAAGACAAAAGGAAACTCAAGGCTTTAACGGCAGACAGAGCAACCAAAATCCGGACAAACAGAGCAGAAAAACCCAACATTTTCAAGAGACAACCCCCCCCCCCCTCCCCCTCAGAGTCTCACACTCTCTTCTTGACAAGTCGGCAGGGAGGTGCAGTGTGTACAAGCAGTCAGCTATCCCTAGGCTACGGACACTGGTCAGGAACCTGGGCTGGGGAGCACGAACCGAAAGTAAGTGCCACCCAAATGGGGGAGAACACACCACAGGGTCTGATTCGTTGAAATACAAAATAATCTCCATTTCAACCAATCAAACACCGCGGCTGGCTCCCACCCGGTTGGTAACTTTCACGTGCACCTCAGTCCATAGGGGGGCCCGGGTAGCTCAGGTGGTAGAGCACTGGACTTGTGATCGAGAGGTCGCTGGTTCGAATCCGGGCCGGGACGGACACGGGTCAACTTTATGTGCAGACCCAGAGACGGTATCCATCTCCCACCCCCCGTGTCACCACAATGGCACGTAAGATCATGGTCATTCTACCATAAGTGCAGATGGCTGATACCACCTAAACACGCATACATCAAAAAGCCGTGAGGGCGTAAAACTCGAATCGTATAAACCAATTCATGTCCAATAATTATAGGCAATTAAGACCTGACGTACAATAAGCCCCTTAAAATGTACTGTGTCCATACCACACTGCAACAGTGGCGCTGAGCAAGGCACAACACGTTTAAGAGGAGGGAGAGAGAGAGAGAGAGAGAGAGAGAGAGAGAGAGAGAGAGAGAGAGAGAGAGAGAGAGAGAGAGAACGAAAGAGCTAGACAGGTAGCTACCAACATCTGAGACAAAAATGGTGAAAAAGGAGGGAAAGAACAGTGCGTGCGTGTGTGTAAGAATGTTAGACGGGTGTCCAACACGAAGAAAAAGGAAGAGAAGACAATGTGCTGAATAGAGAGGAAAAAACACTAAAATACACACCAAAACGGTAAATCACAAGCAGCACAGACATCGCTGACGAAATCACTGACGAACGAACATGGCTCACTCATATCTTGATTCTGATAGTGATCCTTCCATTCTGTGCGTTGTAAATATTCCAAATTGTTTTCATCCGAGTACTGTTTTAATCATTCGAGATACACTTAGACAGCGGCACACCAGCGGCACACTAACCTTTCATTCCCACGGTGTTTTTTCTTCACCTCTGTATTTCTAACCTGTTCATCATTTCATTATGGATCGTTGGCGACACCGCAGTGCCGATGTTTCAGCGTCTCTGCAGACGAACTGTGGCGACACATCAGTCAACCTGTACACCGACTGACGGTCGCAAAACTGGCTGAGTGGCACCGCTGAAGCTAACCCACGCAAGAGCTGCCTGGCTAATCGATGACGGAATGACGCAATTTACCGTCTCTCACGATCATCGAACACGGCAAGATCGGAACGGTAAAACACAATGCAAAGCAGTAATAAAACCACATGACCCAAGGGGGATGCATGTACCAGCATCACCTCGAACTAATGAACTGTGCGCGTGCAAACAGGGCGATGCGCGCGCGCCAGATCCACGTGGGCACACGACACGAGCGGTATTATGCTTCCACGTGGGTCTATTTTTCCTTATGGTTATTGTGTATTTACTTGTCGCAAGCCACAGTTCAACGGTCAGCGAACGGTTTTTAATATACAGTGGAACCCCTCTCTAGCGACCTTGAAAATGTTGACAAAAATCGGTCCTTATGGAGGGGGGTCCTTACAGAGGGAGGGGGCGGGGTCAGGGGGCCACAAAGAAAGTCACCTCAGATTTTCTTTAAAAAAAACCCAGAGAAGTTTGAGTTGCTGACGACCGTTTCCTGCTTCGATTTCATGTTTGTTTGACATTGTCGATGGTGTCCATCAGTTCTGGTGCATGTTTCAATGCAAAAAGAGTTAGTTTCTGAGCAAGCATTCTTTACAGCAGTCCCTGCAATGATGAATGCCTTCCGAGAAAGAGAGTGAAAAATCGGCCACCGTTCTCAGCATCGCGTAGATCTGTGTGTAACCTCTTTCATTGACAAAACTACTCTTATTTCCCCGCAGCCTTGACCAGTGAGTCGGTTACCTAATCTGTGAACCCTTCAGTTGTGTTGCTTTGTCAAAAGTTAGACACAGTCAACTAGTTTTGCTCTGAGTGAACAGTGCAGCTGGCCTCAATTAGCCGGTGACACCTCTCTGGCCACAGCACCAAACAGTACATGGCTGGGGGGAGGGAGAGAGAGAGAGAGAGAGAGAGAGAGAGGGGGTGTCCGGTGTCACTGCATGTCAGCAGGAAGAGAATTGGAGAGAAATAGAGAGGTGCACTCTTCCAAACAATTTCCAAGGTGGCAAGGATCAGTTGTCAGGGCTTAGGGTAGTCAGTGAGGAGACTATTAGGGTTTAAAGGTGGTCGTCTACATTTTTGCTTTTTTTCAATAATCTTATGGTTAGATTTTGCTAAAAAGTTATGTCAGATGATGAATGAACCATGGGGAAAAAAGTTATAGAAAAAAAAATATATGTAAAAAAAGATTTTATTTTTGGGTAGCGTGACTCACGCTTCCAATATTTTGTTTTCTGTTTGCTGAGAACATGTGCTTTGCCTAAAAATACTGACCAATCAAATTCATGTCACTATGTTTATAGCGGGTACATGACATAAGCTCGAACGACAAAAGCTCGAACGACAAAATCTCGAACGACAAATGCTCGAATGGACAAATGCTCGACGCGACAAAAGCTCGACGCGACATATGCTCGAACGACAAATGCTCGAATGGACAAATGCTCGACGCGACAAAAGCTCGACGCGACATATGCTCGAACGACAAATGCTCGAATGGACAAATGCTCGACGCGACAAAAGCTCGATGCGATAAAAGCTCGAATGGACATAAGCTCGACGCGACGAAAGATCGAACGTGTCTGTGCGTGTCCTTCTCGGTGTTATTTTGCCTGTCTGTTTATTTTGTGTTATTTTAAAATCTGTCTGCAAGAGAGAGAGAGAGAGAGAGAGAGAGAGAGAGAGAGAGACTGAGAGAGAGAGAGAGAGAGAGAGAGAGAGAGAGAGAGAGAGAGAGAGAGAGAGAGAGAGAGAGAGAGAGAGAGAGAGAGAGAGGAGGATAGAAGAAAAAAAGAACGAAGAGAAAAAAGAAGGGGGGAGATCGTGTCGGGGTTTAGATTTGTCAATGTTATTAATTTGATTTGGCCCGGGATTGACTGTTTATCAGGAAAGGTTCAGGTAAGCGGAACGGGCAGATGGACGACTGTTTGTTTGCTTGCTGTGAGTATCAATTCAGAAATAAAGTTAAACTTGTTTAAACCAACAACGTGATATCAAACAAATTTAGTCAATTTGTCGCTCGAAATCCAGCAGCGGCGTGCTTACAACAACAACAACAACAACAACAACAACAACAACAACAACAACAACAACAACAACAACAACAACAACAACAACAATGTGATATCAAACAAACTTGAATTCAGTCAATTTGTCGCTCGAAACTAGAACAACATCACCGTGACAGTTTCAGATATGACGTTATCAAAGTAGTTTTGACAGCATCATTCTACAGTCCGGTCGAGCTTCTGTCGTTCGAGCATATGTCGCGTCGAGCTTTTGTCGCGTCGAGCATTTGTCCGGTCGAGCTTCTGTCGTTCGAGCATATGTCGCGTCGAGCTTTTGTCGCGTCGAGCATTTGTCCATTCGAGCATTTGTCGTTCGAGCATATGTCGCGTCGAGCTTTTGTCGCGTCGAGTATTTGTCCATTCGAGCATTTGTCGTTCGAGATTTTGTCGTTCGAGCTTTTGTCGTTCGAGCTTATGTCGGACACCGGCTTATAGCCACGCCCAAACAAGTGCAGCAACAGTTTGACACTGGCTCAGTAGGTCAAATTGACAAAAGAGGTCAGTCCACGCTTTTTTTTAAACGCACGAAATGCACGGGATTTGAGAGGAGTTTTGCGCTTGGCATTTTCCAAATAAGGATATCCTACTATGAGTACTACGCTGGAATACAACAATGAATTTTCAAACGGCTACACTGGCTTCGTCTTTCCTGATCGAAAGGGGGTGTATTGTTGATATTTGTAGATAATGGTCAAATGGCGATTTCGGAATAAAAATGTAGACAAGGACCTTTAACGTCCTCTTAGACCAACTGGTCTATATTGGGACAGGTATTGGTAATACGTTGAAGATATGGTGTGATACTTTGATTCGAACAAGTCCCGCTGTGGCTGTCTTCTTCGACACACCAGCATTGGGTTTGTCTCGTCAAAGTATCGAAATACGATCATGATAATAGGAGACGAGAGATGATGCATGCGTGTCTTCGTGTTTTCCAAGCCCTGAGACTTTCGCTGTGAACGTGGGATCTTTTTCGTGCGCATGTGTGCACACGGGGGTGTTCGGACACCGAAGAGAGTCTGCAGAAAGTTGACTCCGAGAAATAAATCTCTCGAACGTGGGGATCGAACCCACGCTGATAGCGACCAACTGGCCACAAAGCCAGCGCGCTACCAACTGAGCTACGTCCCCGCCCCAGTGAGGGAGAGTGAGAGCGGTGTTGTGTACAGTGTATTTCCGACTGAAGAGTGAAAAGTCACTGCCACAAGATCGGCATGCAGTCAATAAAGCCAGACAAGAAGAATGATTAGGACATGCGCTCTATCTGCTGGTTTTTTATTCAAACTGGTTTTCAACGCTTACTAGTTCTCACAAAGCATCTGCACACCTGCCTCTGTGCTGTGTTTGTGTGGCTGCTTTCGTATGATGTCAGTGCATGGTGAGTGCGTTCACTGCCTTGTCACCACTTTCCCACCTATTTAGAATGTTTTCTTTGTCTTGGATAATTCTTTGAATTTGCGATTTTCCAACATCAAGACTCGTTTTGCAATCGCGATGGCAGTTTCTCCCTTTTTGTGTCTGTTCACAACATATTCACTCGATTTTCGAGAGTTAAATATTTCCTTTTCTTTGTAGACGCCATGTCGATCTTCACTGCTCTTCTGTCCAAAGACTGTGAATTGAACGGTGTATGTTGGTCACGTGAGTTTGTTTTCTCGATGATTGGTTTGTGATGTTTACTCAGCCCACCCAACCATCACACCTCTCAGCGGTTTAGTGCTTAAAAGAGACGGTTATAACTGGTCAGTGATGCGTTACGCTGACTGAGAGTCTTGGCTTTGTCTGACAAAGTCGTTACACAAACTGTTAGGTCGGTCCTTAGACGTTAGAGCGGGGTGGTCGCTACACTGGTGACAACTATATAAGGAAACACATAGGTTAAAAAAAAAAAAGTCGTTGTGGCGGGGTAGTCGTTAGAGAGAGGGGGGGTCTTTGTGAGGGGTTCCACTGTACCGGCATGATCAACGGCAATTTTTGCTGCATTGATTTGTACTTTACGCGTGTCATAACACAAGCTAAAGCTGTTGCCACAGAACACCGCTTCAGTGCTAGGATCATGAATTAGAAACCACTCGTGCGTTTCGATTCATTCAAAGATGCAAAGATTTTCGTTGTTGATACAAAGGGACTTGACGCTCACTTTCTGCACGCTGAGAACGCCACTTCTTACAGTGACGCTGAGAACGTTCAAAAATACCATCAAAATATTAATTCTGCCCTACAGCGTTTTAGTTGGTCCATGGTGGGTCCAACCATTTGTTTTCCTAATTTATGTCAAGCCTCTGATGCCAAGAAATTGAGTGAAGCCGACCCGCTTTGAATTTTCAACTGTAATATGACTAAGAGTAAGGAGTTACGCCCCTTATCCGTTCGTTATCAAAGCCTTGTGTAGGGAACGTCATGGCTTTGAGTTCAAAATGTCAGACCGTGGTGCGTTTTGGCGTTAGACCTAACTTTTAAAATCTAAATAATAAATTGACAGCTTGTTACACAAACATTCTTAAATCATAAAAGAATTCTTTTTTCATCAAGACAAGATCAGTACAATTCGAAGTTTTGAAAGTTTGAAAAAAGAAAAGCCCGGAAGCAGGGTCACGCAAGGTCGTGGTTCTCGTAGCAGACGACGGTTTATGTCTATCACCAGTTCCTCTGAACAGTCAAAAGCTATCGCTAGAGTTCTTGTGAACCACAGCCGTTTGTTTCGTGTAAAGTCAGAGGTACATAATAACGTGCTATTGCAGATAAGCTCACATGAGACGCATTCAAATTACTAACTGACGACTACATTGTGAAAAAGGGAAACTGGATTACACGGGTTCACGATAGCTCAGGGGTAAGATAAACCACGCAAAAATAAATTCTTTGAAAATTTCTCGCTCTTTACGGAGGGCACCAAGGATGTTCTCAAGCGGTGAGTGTTTAAATGAAAGGGTGTTTGTACTGTGTGTAAAAGCCTGACAGTATCTGTGATGGTTTACGGGAGGCTTACTGTGCCTTTAACAGCTGTTACTGATGAGTCAGTACACGGACTAAGACATGATTTCATCATTTTTGAGTGCAAACAATTCAATAATATATTAATTCAGACTAGTTTTCATCAGCTGTAATATTTTTCTCTGCAGGGTATAAGTGAAATGCATAACAATATTTAGTCAATCTGTTGGCCTAAACATCTTCTTCTTGTGCGATCATAGGCTGAAACTCCAACGTACACTCGTGTTTTTTGCACGAGTGGGTTTTACGTGTATGACCGTTTTTACCCCGCCATTTAAGTAGTCATACGCCGCTTTCGGGGGATGCTTGCTTGGTATTTTCGTGTTTCAATAACCCACTGATCTCTGACATAAATTGCAGGATCTTTTCCGTGCGCACTTGGTCTTGTGCTTGCGTGTACACACAAAGGGGGATAAGGCATGTCGGCCTAAACATCAACACTGAAATAAAACGTCTTCACCGAGACAGCGCTGTCTCGGCATCATGTGCACAGCTAGAGGACCTAATTTGCGTTGATTTTTGTGCTTAATATGAATTCAACATTTTTGGATTCATGGAAAATGTAAGAATCCAATGTGTCTGTTATTGCAATTTCGATTTTCAAGCAAAACTTTGATTAACAAATTTAACATTTCTTATGCTTTCAAGCTATCGGATGCAATCGGATCCCAAAGTCCGGACCGGGTCAAAGAATATTTGACCAACATTTCACACACTGAAAAATGAGGTCGTCGCAGTGCCGCCTCAACTTTTTAAGCCGATCATCAGAGAAAGAGAGAGAGAGAGAGAGAGAGAGAGAGAGAGAGAGAGAGGGGGATAATAATCACAATAAAACAAATCTTTTAACCTACCCCGTTTCTGAGGTGCGTTCACACTCACGAGTCAAATTTCTTGTAAAGCCTAACATTCGGTAAAATTCAGTCTCGCACTCCACTACGCAATGGAACATTCCCAAAGTCGTGAATAATAACCTGCTTTAAAACACAACAGCTCGATGTGACAGTAAGCTTACAAAGCGCAGAATCAGTGTTCATAACATTTCTTTCTTAAAATAATGTATTTACAGCAGCTGCTTTTCCGGTGTAAGCTGTTCCTACATTTATAGTCGTGCTTTTATTTATCTATCTCTGATATAAACATATTCACTTTCTTTCTAAGTACACAAAGCACCACAGATGTGTCCAGATATAAGCGTCGTTCCACTTGGATGCATACCAAAACTCACTTGCCTGGCTGTTTCTTATGCAGAGTGAAATTATTCTTTGGTGTCATTCTTAATTGAAACCAATGCCAAATCTTCCAAATTAATGCATCACACTATTCCCACTCGTTGTAGAAAATGCTTACATAAAGATCGTTGGTAGTTGTCAAAGTGGAAGGATTCTCTAATTAGATGTAAAAGCCCAGACGGATTCGTCGTGGTTTACATGATTATTTACACGAGAAGGATGGTATCTTTAACACGCACTTCTTTTCCTGCTCAAGCTGTTCATGGCATTTTTTTGTTTTAATATTCCATTTGAACAAAACCTGGTGGCTCAGTTTATTCTTTCATAGCAGCGGAAAGGACAGTGACGGAGTTTTTGTGTGAGATGAAACAACACTTAAAAAATCAATAACAACGCCACATGATGACACTCCGAATACAACACACACAAAACAAAGGCTACAATCGTATCTCTCAGTTCAAACGATAAAATAATGCAATCACGGTGCTTTGAAAGCCACAATTGCCTGTCGATGACAAATTCTGTTTGAAGAGGCAACATCAATAGCAACATCGATAGGTCCAGGGCCGGACTAGGCGAAGAGGAGGGGGGGGGGGTTGCCAGTGGTAGCCCAGGGGGATGTCCCCCCTGGCGGCAGGGGCGGATCAGTTCATTTTATGACTGGTTTTTTTCAAAAGTATATTGTGAAGATATGTGTGTGAAGGCGCGAAGCGCCGAGCCGACGGCGCGAAGCGCCGAGCCGACGGCGCGAAGCGCCTAGCTTGCTAGGGGGGTCCGGGGGCATGCCCCCCCGGAAAATTTTGAAAAAAAGGATGCAAAATGGTGCAATCTGGTGCATTCTGAGGATGATCATTACCAGTTTCAGGCAGCAGATTTTGTCACTGATTAATACCCCAAAAATTGAAACTCAATGTAAAATAAAGAAATGCATACCTCATTCAATATTTTTATTTTTTGGCTGGGGGGGTCCGGAAACCCTAGAACCCACCACCCCCCCCCCCCCCCCCCCCTCGTTGTGGGGGTCAGGGGGCGAAGCCCCCTGAAGCTGACGGGTAGGTCATATTCTGAGATAGGAAAATGGTCGCTCCTTGCATGAAACAGCATAAAATAAGCAATAATAAAAAAAAAATTAAATAAGTAAGGTACATGTTTAGGCTAGGGGGGGGGGGGGGGGGGGTTGCGCAACCCCCATAACCCCCCCGGTAGTCCGGCCCTGAGGTCTTTATTATATGTTGTACTACATCCTTTCCAGAAACCAACGCCAATCACACTTGATATTTAAGTGTTCAGCCCGCTAACAATCTCTCATGGCCATTAACTTTTTCCTTGGAAACACTTTTCTATGTGTGATTGTTTACACACACACACACACACCCCTTTACGTGTATCTGACTAAAAATAAATACCGAATGCTCACAACAGAATAAATGTCAGTTTGAGTGCGTGGGTGTATGTTTTCAAGACTGAATACCTACATTATTCCGAAATCGGCAGTTTGTGTTCTCCATCGACGTACCTCCAATCAACTACATGCTTTCCTGGCTACTTTTCTTGTTCTGATTTCCAAAACAAAATGTCCATGTAACATTAAAAATATTCCCTGAAATTTGAACCACCAACAAGTCCGAGACATAAAGTACATTTCTTTTCATTCTTCCACGATCACCTGCAAACACCCACGTACATAAATGGTCAACTCCGCATGGGAATAACATTTTGTTCGTGCATGACCCTGATCGATAATGTGGAATCTGAAGGTTATGGTTGCTTAAAGGTCCTTGTCTACATTTTTATACCGAAATCGCCATTTGACCATTAAAATGCAGAGTCTATTATCTACAAATATCAACAATACACCCCCTTTCGATCAGGAAAGACAAAGCCAGTGTAGCCGTTTGAAAATTCATTGTAGTATTCCAGCGTAGTACTCATAGTAGGATATCCTTATTTGGAAAATGCCAAACGCAAAACTCCTCTCAAATCCCGTGCATTTCGTGCGTTTAAAAACAAGAAGAGCAAACGCTCGATCGAGTCACTTTCGCAGTTCTGAATATTATATGAGGCATCAGATGGACAGGAAGAAATTGCTATTCACAACACAATACAGATGTAAATAATTTGATGTAAAGAATAATCCTATAAAGTTTGAATCAAATCCGATGAATAGTTTCAAAAATATGATATTTCAATTTTTTTCCTTCAAGACATACCTGTGACCTTGAAAAAGGTCAAAGGTCACCAAAGCAGACGTCAAAGTGTAGAGGTCACTGGGAGTCACGTTCACATAAAATTTGAGCCCGGTCACTTTTATAGTTTCCGAGAAAAGCCCAACGTTAAGTTGTGTGTTGCCGAACAGAAAAGGCTAGTTATCTCCCTTGTTTTTCTGATAACGTTCGTAAAAGGCTACAGATGTAAATACTTTGATGTAAAGAATAATCCTACAAAGTTTCAATCACATCCGATGAACTTTGTCAAAGATATAAAATGTCTAATTTTTCCTTTGACGCTGACCTGTGACCTTGAAAAAGGTCAAAGGTCAACGAAACCATCGTTAAAGTGTAGAGGTCATTGGAGGTCACGACTAAACAAAATATGAGCCCGATCGCTTTGATAGTTTCCGAGAAAAGTCCAACGTTAAGGTGGTGTCTACGGACGGCCGGACGGACGGACAGACTAACACTGACCGATTACATAGAGTCACTTTTTCTCAAGTGACTCAAAAAGCGTGGACAGCGCTCCAGTGTCAAACTGTTGCTGCACTTGTTTGGGCGTGGCTATAAGCATAGTGACATGAATTTGATTGGTCAGTATTTTTAGGCAAAGCACATGTTCTCAGCAAACAGAAAACAAAATATTGGAAGCGTGAGTCACACTACCCAAAAATAAAATCTTTTTTTTACATATATTTTTTTTCTATAACTTTTCCCCCCATCATCTGACATAACTTTTTAGCGAAATCTAACCATAAGGTTATTGAAAAAAAGCACAAATGTAGACGACCACCTTTAAAGGCACAATGCAGCTCACAGCCTTCGTTTTGCGTTTTTGTTGCAGCTGAGTGCATTTACAGTTCAAAAATCCTCCTATGGTAGTAAAACAAACCCAAAACTACCCAACGACGACATCTGTGAAGCTCGACAGTTTCTTGTTCACGCGAGTGCATACATTAACCTAGTTATTACGTGGTGTTTGGTCGGAGTTCGATTCAACTGAGTGATTCCGGCCTCCATTTTGTTTTACACAAACTCATGATGATGTCTGACATAGTTTGCTTGGTGACGTGTCTTTTTGTGCATGATGTGGTGATCTACCTGATCTAAATTTAGATCCAAAAATAGGTCAAGACCAGCCAGGTCCGAGTACGAAATTAATTCGTAAAAAAATCGCAGTTCTTGACTCTTTGGGTGCAAGTCAATGAAACTTGGTAGTTCTTCTAACGGATAGCTGCCTGAGGTATGACTAAAAGACCCAGGGGCTCCGTGCACCTGGATTTGACAAGTTCAGTACCTTTAAGACTCTCGCTCTATCTAATCAGTGCATTGATTGAACTGTGGTATGATTTCTTATTATTGTTCTGTTACATTCTCGTCGTTTCTATATTCTGTTTAGTTGTATGCTCATCCTTTAATCTACTAATAGTAAACAAAACAAGAAAATCATTGTTTACTTACAGTGAACTGAACCCTTCTTTGCCGACATGAAAACAGGTGCACAACGAACCGATCTACATTTGGATCAAAACTTGATCTCTTTACCCTAAATTAACTGAGCGGGCATGTGCCCCTTTTTCCTGGGTCTAGCACAATACTCTGAAATCAACGCTAGAGTTGGCCAGCTGATGGAGAGGCCCTGCGGCTCTGGCGTAGTTTTTGACAAAGCGCCGGTAGTAGCCCGCAAAGCCCAGAAAAGAACGGAGCTCCTTTGTGTTCTTGGGTTGCGGCCACTTCCGGACGGCCTCTGTCTTGGTCTATTGAGCAGTTAGTCTTGGATGCCAAGCTTTCAGAGGCCGAGGGTCGGGTATAAAAGCAGAGCGGCGCGTGGCACTTCAGTCTAATGTCCAACCCTTTTCAGGAAACGAGCTCCCACTTGAAATATTATTTTCAAAAATACTCTGTCTATACCAAACTCAAAAGCACCATTTTTGTCAGGCAAACATTTCAAGGTGTACACCACACATGCACCCCAAAAAGTGTGTATAATAAGTCGTGGATAACGTACTTTCAGAAAAAAATTTCACTCAAAAAATATTTGAATTCAAAATCAAACGGCTGTCAGTCGTGGTGGACTGGGCGGAGCTAAAGACACGAGAAAGATAATGTCCACACACCGCTCATTTACCTTTTCGGCAACACACACCCGCAACACAACGTTTACCAGATGTTGCCTGACCCCAAAGTTCCGATCACTCCGCGCTATTGCAGCCGCCCTGGATGCTACATGACACCACTGGCTAATCTGCCTATGAGTACTTTCAATGATCGTTCTGTAATTAATAAATCATTTCAAAGATAGTCTGCACTTTTCGAATGTTAGTTTGGTTTATATTACTTCTTTTTTTTTTTAAGTGAAACATATCCATCCGAAAAAAACACGTTTCTTCTTGGGCTGAAAAAGTAAGCTGAAGCAGAGAATGTATGTCTCTTGCTGAAGTTATTTAGTGGATGAATACGATCGTGAGTTAGGTACCAATGTCCTGAATTTATGGCAGAATTTTCCAAAGAAAATAATATTGTACGCGTTGCTTGATGTTTCCGGTAGAACACCGCGTATCAGTCACGCACGTTGGAACCAGGCTCCGTCATGAAAGACGTTTTCTTCACTTTTTCACACACTAAAACACCACTCTTCAAGTGACTCTGCGTAATCCCTGTCTGTCACAGATATCATATTCATCAACATCCAGCAATAGTGATGCTCTGCTATATAATTAAAACTTTATAGTCACAAAGCTATTCTCATCCGTCCACGACGCGAGACCATGCCTTGACTGACTAAATGCAAGTTTTCCCACCAAATTTCTCCTCTTCCCGCAAATTTTGGTGACCTAGTTAGTCTCAGACAAAACCAAACATGTGGGCTGGGGGAGCCAAATGCGGCACGCTCACAGTGCCGTTATGTATCTGGACTTACTGGTCAACCTGAAGCCAACGGTCACATTCGCAATTAACAACCGCAAACTATATCTTTTGTTCAAAATAAGGGTGTCCAACAAGTCAGTTTCAACTTGTTAGATTCACAGACTTTACATTTGGCTTATTATGCCAAAGAAAATGGTCAATATATTTTCTTTAGTCGGTTTGTGTAACCAGGGTTCTACTGTTCCAAAAGCCGGCTAGACTACTCGTCTTGAAAACGGTACCGACCTTGATACCTTGTGAACTGTAAAACCAAGACACAGAGCTACATAGTGGCGCCAATTTTTTGGATGAAACATTAGAAAGCAGCACTTGACACATTTAACTCTGTAGATGGTCCCTCAAGTTCTTGGCATCCGATTGTTGGTGCGAGTTTCCACTCTGGTTCTGCACCAAGAGAGAGGGTATTTCTACTCTTCAGTCTACAACACGAAGTCTGGTTGACCGGTTGTGTCAGTGTATGGCACGTACTGCATAACTTTGACCATGTGCTCAGTTGTATTACACAGTGTACAAATGCGCGCGCGCATGCGACGGTGTGCGCGTGTGTGTGTATATATGTGTGTGTGTGTGTGTGTGTGTGTGTGCGTGTAATCTGCACTCAGCGGATTTATTGCTAGTGTCAATAAATCATTGCCACTAATAATGCTTCCAAATAACCGTCAGAAAAAAGGTGAATATCACACACAAAAACAACACACACACACACACTCCCACACATAACGGGAATTTACAGAGGTTCACAAGAAAGGCACACACACCAAGGAGAGGTATGCAGTCTGCTGTTGGCTTGTTTAATCAAGCGGAATGCCTTGGCCACTGCATCCACCAGACTAGGTAACTTGAGACCTTTCGGTCACTGAAAATAGGCTCCCCCCAGACCCATGGGTATTTCGGCCTGTTGGACCTCGAATGCTTGGTGAATTTTGTTGAGGATTGGCAAGTTCGTGTAAATCGGCCGATTGCAGACACATCATTGAGTATGTTGATACGATAACATTGGTTTCTTTCTGAGCCGGTTAACTGTGTCTGTCGAGAGTATGATGTAACTCATCAAGAGTTGTGCCTTTTCTAAATTTACGGTTCACTTGGAAGCATTACTGAAAGAAGCTGCTTTTATTCAAAAGTGTAACAATGTGCACTTGTAGTGCCCATTACAGACTTTCTACCCCATAGCAAGTGCCCTAACAGACTTTCTGCCCCTTAGCAGACGACACGAACTTCTAGTCTACACAGCTTATTTACATCTTAGCGGCGGTCATATTTTATTCCGCATGAAATCTATTTTTAGATTGATTGAGTTGCACGTGCTAGTTCTACGTGGGGTTTGTAATAAAACCATGAACCCCGCCATCCAGTCTGATCGAGTTTGAGAGTGAGAGTGAACGTCTGACGTGGCACAGACACAGTCCAATATGTACACGTGCATGCTACTCGAGTGCAAGGCTCAGCTCAGTTAGCCTCCACAGAGTTATACCACAGATCTTTGGTTATACACAGACTAAGACATTCGAAAGATGGAAGGGGGTGAGAGTTCGCAGTGGTGGGGGTGAAGGGCTTACTCTTCGCTGCCACAATGTTAGTATCTGGCATTTGCCAAGTGCGTGTCACAAATATGTTCCTTTCCTTTTTCTGCCTCGCGGTTCACGGTATGTTGTCTCACAGCCTTCTGAAAACATGGTGGTCAAACCCCTCCGCGGAGTTATCAACAAGTATATCAACATTATATAGGGGCAAAAATGAGTGAGTGTGTGTGTGTGTTTGTGTGTTGTTATTCTTAATTATTTTACTCAGCAGCAGGCAACTTCTCTCTCTCTCTCTCTCTCTCTCTCTCTCTCTCTCTCTCTTCTCTCTCTCTCTTCGTCTCTGTCTGTCTGTCCGTCCGTCCGTCCGTCTGTCTGTCTGGCTCCCCCTTCAAGCAGCGATTGTACATGATTCAGTTATAAGCAAGCTTTGCATTTTGAATTAACTTTCATTCTGTATTTTGTTTCCCCTCCATTTTCTTTTCAACCCTTGTTCGTTCCGTGTTGCGTCTGCTTTTATTGCCTTTTGTGTTTTGTTCCCGATGAAGCTTTCATAAGCGAAATTTCGTACCGTCCTGTACTGTTCTTGTATCGGTGAGTACAGATATCTTTTGTTTTTTAACTCTGTATTTTGTGTTTGTTTGTGTCATATATATATGTGTGTGTGTGTGTGTGTGTGTGTGTGTGTGTGTGTGTGTGTGTGTGTGTGTGTGTGTGTGTGTGTGTGTGTGTGTGTGTGTGTGTGTGTGTGTGTGTGTGTGTGGTCGTAATCAAATATATAATGTGTATATATACCCGGGTACATCAAGCTCCGTGTTCACAGCGGGCTGCCCATTGCAGGTTTTACTTCATTGATGAATGCACTCTTTTTCAATTTCAGCGAAGACTTTAATATATATATTAAGTTAATGATTTTTAGTCCTTTTACTAATTGCTGCCAGCCCCTCAACGCACAACCCACACCTCCGATCCTTAGTCTCTATCCCCAATTTCCTTCATGAGATAATACCTTCCAGATTTTACTGCTGAGTTTTTGTATTACGACATGCTAACGTTCATATAAAACTATGCGGTCATATGGCACACTATGAAGCAAATCGTGTGTGTGTGTGTTCTTGGCTCTCTCTCTCTCTCTCCAGATCTGGACGAGATTGATGCCACATGGCCCCTCACCGCGGAGGGGTTTGACCACCATGTTTTCAGAAGGCTGTATATAATTATCAGGTCCGGGCCGCCCATAATCGAGTTTTAATAAGCAATTGAATGATTCCGAGTCAATTAGTTTCCAAATATATTACGCTTTGAACCCAACACTGTCCTGGCGGAAAACCTCATTTCACTCTTTCTCTCCCAAAGCGTAAGTATACGCTACAAACGAAATGTTGATTGTAACGCTTTGTCCGCTGACAGGGTGCGCCCTCTTTTTAATTCACAGCACGGCACTTTTTCAGCACTTCAACTTGAAAAGTCATAAGCACTTAAAAATCTGCATTTCTTAATCTGATTATGGAAACTGTCTTTGTATAGCTAGCTTACTACAGAGTAACCCCCCCCCCCCCCCCCCCCCCCCCCTTTCAACACATATACCCCTTTCGAAACGGTAAAACGTTTTTTAATTGATACATGTATACAGCCTTCGACACCTGCTCAAGCCAATAGTAGGCAATACTAGACAAGAAATGACACGCCGCACCGCCGATAACATTCAACAAAACCCGTCAATGGCTGCAGCACTACTATTATTATCCTTTCCGCCTACACGCCTTCCACAGATCAATAAATAAAATTCGAGGCATGGGCATGTGTATTTAATTGCTCATCTGGCCAACGACGATTTTTGACTTGACTTCGCCCGTGATGCGAGTGGCAAGTAATCGAGTGCTTGCGAGCTGGGACGTGGTTGTGGGAGCTTAAAAGACCTTTTTTTATGGGTTTTGGTCCTTAGCTCAATAACTGTGAAATGAACCCCCACCCCCTCTACCAACCCCGGCTAAAACATGTTCCATGTACCTTCCGTTCCGTGTAAACGATCATGTAAACCGCCATAGACCTGAAAGGGGTTTACCCTGGAAACGAGCTTCCAACCACTGCGACACATCAACAATCAACAGCTCGAGTCACGGTGCTTTCCATTCTCACTGAAAATGTGCTGCGGAATCAATTTTGCAGACGAGCCTTGCTGTCCGTTACGTAATTAATCCATTAAAATGCCACTCTGCACAGATAGCCAACCAGGCTATTGATTGTTTGATCTGAGTGGACGGATGCTCGTATACATGTTGAAAGTCTGAGCGAATCTATGCATATTTAAAACATGGTTTATACGGAAACAAAGGTACATACCTTAAAGGTTAGCCACTTTAAAAACTTTAAAGTCACACTAGATAAAGCAGGTATATAGGGCAGGGTCCCCACTGGTTTTTAGAAACAAAATTCCATGACTTTTCCATGAGCCTCAATAACATTTTCCATGACTAGATCCACAGGTCGCCATTTCCAAACACGCAAACTTTTTATGTCTTGTCACTGCCAGTTTTGACACTGGCTTGCTTTGCACTGAATTTGAGTCAGTTTCTACGCAGTGTCTCTTCGACAAGCATTTGCTACGCAGTCAGATTATCGGTAATGTTTGCTGGTCCTGTCATTTCACTAAACTGGACCAGCCACTGTTTGTATCCATCTCCACTTTCGTAAATTCTGTTTCGTAACACTGTGACTTGACGAACTGTAATTTTTTTCACCGCGATACACAGTTCATTGCGAAGATCTTCCTCGGTAATTCGTTCCAATTCCGCATACTTTTTGTTGTCAAGAAACAACTCGAAAGAAAGTTTCAAACTCATCATCCTCCATCTTGCTTGTCGAAGCGCTAAAGTACTTTATCGATGCAAAAACAAAAGCAGAAAACTTCGACGAAACCGACTCAAATGCAGCGCAGACGACACGACGAGATAACGGAAGGAAGTGAGCCTCGCTTTGGCTCAAGTGCCGTTAAAAATACCGTTATTCTCGTATGCAAATACGAACGAGAAGTTGGTCATACAAGCCTTGTGCTGGCGACGCAAATCACTGCTGGCTGGCAAAGGGGGGGGGAGAACGGCTGGGCAACGAAAATCGCCGCTGGCGTGCTAAAGGTTAATTTTTCTTTCTTTCTTATTTTTGTTAAATTCCATGACTTTCCATGACTTGAATTGAAATTCCATGACTTTCCAGGCCTGGAAAATTGAAAATCAAATTCCATGACTATCCAGGTTTTCCATGACCTGTACGAACCCTGATAGGGGTGCCCCCCTCCCCCCCCTCCACACACACGATTACTGTCTCTAATGGTCCCATAACTGACGGAGCGTGGTGAAGTTTAAATTCGAACAAAGTAACAATCCATTTCTGGCTCTGTAGTCTTGGTCAATGTCATCCAGCATTTCTCTTCCTTGTTCGCTGTATATATATATATTTCTGAGAACTGCGGATGCACTGTCGAGTACAGGCGGATCTGTTAGTGTTAAACTAAACGATCAACGAATTGATATCATAGTTTTAGGTCTTAAACTGCCAATGTTGGAGTTGGAGCAAAACTAAAACTAACATTGTGACAAAAGGAGTTTAAAGGCGAACATCGGCAGGAATTTTTCTCCTGGAGAGACCTAAACTTGAACCCGTTGTATCAGGGCTTGGTCGATTGATACATAAACATTTCGCTGGTACCAGACCAAACAACTGGACCGATCTTTATGAAATTTGACATGAGAGTTCCTGGGGATGATATCCCCGGACGTTTTCTTAGTTTTTTTGATAAATACTTTTGATGACGTCATATCCGGCTTAATTTTTGTAAAAGTTGAAGCGGCACTGTCACACCCTCATTTTTCAATCAAATTGATTGGAATTTTTGAAAGCAATCTTCGACGAAGGCCGGACTTCGGTATTGCATTCAGCTTGGTGGCTTAAAAATTAATTATTGACTTTGGTCATTAAAAATCTGAAAATTGTAATAATTTTTTTTATATAAAACGATCCAAATTTATGTTCACCTTATTCTACATCATTTCCTGATTCAAAAAACATATAAATATGTTATATTAGGATTAAAAACAAGCTCTGAAAATTAAAAATATAAAAATTATGATCAAAATTAAATTTCCGAAATCGATTTAAAAACAATTTCATCTTATTCCTTGTCGGTTCCTGATTCCAAAAACATATAGATATGATATGTTTGGATTAAAAACACGCTCAGAAAGTTAAAACGAAGAGAGGTACAGAAAAGCGTGCTATGCAGCACAGCGAAACCACTACCGCGCTGAACAGGCTCGTCAGTCTCACTCCGTTATGCACAAGCGGCGGACTAAGGTCATTGAGAAAAAATGCAGTGCGTTCAGTTTCATTCTGTGAGTTCCACAGCTTGACTAAATGTAGTAATTTCGCCTTACGCGACTTGTTGTAATGTATTATTGATTGGTTGAGATATGTGCGCGATATAAATTGCATAAAATAAAATAAATAAATAAATAAATAAGCAGATTCGCGATCGTCGATAATGATTTTTCATGGTGTTTTGTAATTTTTAAATTACAAAGGAATTGTAAGACAGTTTCAAGCGAGCTATTTTTCGCGGCTGTATTTACTGTGCAAACAACTCTAAATATGGCAAAAGTGTCACGTGATAATCAACCGTTTGGTTTCGGCGCTCACTGGAGCAGACGATTTTTTCTGTAACCAGTTGACAGTGATGAAACCATATATATTACGGTCTCCTTCCGGCAGCAGTCCCAAAGTTTCGACTTGTCTTGACCTTAGAATGATGTCTTTATCATAACTGTGAAGAACAGAATGGAGATCACTGTCGAAGTCGGCCAATCTGCAATCATTTTCGTCTCGCGAACACTGATCTCAAATTTAGATCAGTGCTCGCGAAAAACATATGGGAGATAACTCTGTATTTTTGTTTTGATAGATTCGCGTAGGACTGTAGCGTCCGGTCAGAGAGTTAACTGGCGATAGCCGTTGAGCGATGACTGTTCAGAATGCACTCATTCAAGCTACAAGCAAGCACACACTCGCCTTCTCTCCCTCGCTTCTCTCTGCGGTCGATGGCCGACATACACATCGATGATCACTCAGTCACTGACCAAAACAAAAAGCTGATAGTATATCAAGTCCGCAACATACCATCCTCACAGAAGCAACTTCGCGTTTGCATCACAATGTCGATGATCTTTCTTTTTCCGCATAGTAATCCTGGCAGTCGACTTCACGAGATAAGCACCTTTCTTCAGAGGCGAGCTCGTGGATTGTACTTGTCAGTGCGACCCGGTGGAGCAAACTATCTTACACAGGCAGCGGGAAGCACCGGACGTGTAACAGTCTGTAGTACACAGTACACAGACTGGGTATCAGGATACAGGTGCCTGCTACGTCGCAAGCGCCCGACAAACCGAATCCAGCCCTCTGAAAACATGGTGGTCAAACCCCTCCGCGGTGAGGGGCCATGTGGCATCAATCTCGTCCACGCCTCTCGGAGTTATCAACAAGTAATAGGGGCAACCGTGAATGTTTATTCTGAAGACTGGATTGGAATGTCGTCCGTCCTTTTTTGCTTCGTGCGACTCGCCTAGCTCGAATTCTTTTGCAAAAAGTAGAGATGTATTTGTTGTGTTTTCTTAGTTCGCTGAAATGTGTGTGTGTGTGTGTCACAGCGTTTGCGAAGGAAACCTAACATTAGTCGCACCCCCCCCCCCCCCCCCACCAATTAAAAAACAAATATGTGTGAGTGTGTGTGTTGTTATTCTTAATTATTTTACTCAGTAGCAGACAACTTCTCTCTCTTTCTCTCTCTCTCTCTCTCTCTGGGCGGGGACGTAGCTCAGTTGGCGCGCTGGCTTTGTAGCCAGTTGGTCGCTATCAGCGTGGGTTCGATCCCCACGTTCGGCGAGAGATTTATTTCTCGGAGTCAACTTTCTGCAGACTCTCTTCGGTGTCCGAACACCCCCGTGTGCACACATGCGCTCGAAAAAGATCCCACGTTTACAGCGAAAGTCTCAGGGCTTGGAAAACACGAAGACACGCATGCATCATCTCTCGTCTCCAATTATCATGATCGTATTTCGATACTTTGACGAGACAAACCCAATGCTGGTGTGTCGAAGAAGACAGCCACAGCGGGCTTGATCGAATCAAAGTATTACACCATATCTTCAACGTATTACCAATACCTGTCCCAATATAGACCAGTTGGTCTAAGAGGACGTTAAACCCTAATAGTCAGCCAGTCTCTCTCTCTGTCTCTCTCTCTCAAGCGCCATTTGCCGATCAGCGCGACCATATCGGCATATGACGATCCACAGAAAGCGCGCCCATCTCGACGAGGCATTCGGACGAACATAAAGGCACGTGGAAATCAACAAAACAACTATATTAAGTTGACAATGATCGAGGATTATGCAACTTGTGACTGTTGTTCTCTGTGAAGTATGAAATAGAGAAATATTTAATTTGTGGGCGAGTTCTTCGATGTTTGATGTGCGTCACGGACGAGGCCAAAATTCTGTCCTATTTTTCAATCACAAAGAAGTAAGTTGATATTTCTGCGAATTGTGTTCGCTGTTTTCGTTCATAGCGATGAAACATTAATGGCAAGCATTGCTCTTTCGGTAAAGATAATTCAAAAAGTTAAAAAATAAATCACATTTCGGAGAAACGCTTGAACATTTGTCACGGACGAGGCCAGTACGCGTCACGGACGAGGCACGTACGAAATGCACTATAGTAGTGACGTCTTCAGGAGATCAACAAATTTTATTATAGCAACATATCGTTTTCAGTAGTCACCCACAATGTGAGACTATCATTAATTTGGGTCAGTGTTTACATTCGCTCGTTCGTCCGCCCGGGTTACGTCTGTCCGTTAGCTTTAGTAAGCATAAAGAAGGATCCTCAAGAGCCCATGAATATTTGAAAACAAAACTTGGTGGATAGGTACATATGGGTAATATAATCTGTCGTGCAAAGTTTCAAGGTTGTAAATGAAAGGTCAAGGTCAGATCTATGTTCGAACCTTGATTTTTTTTCAGATTTGTGTTGGAGAGTTATCCATCCAAAGTTTTAATCCAATCAAGTTGAAAATTGGTATTGTGACAGAGTGTATATTAAGAAATGCATCAAAATTATGAGCTCGAATGAAATATGTTTTGATTGCATGCGTTTGAGCATGTGTCTGTTTGTCTAAATATGGACAATACTTGTTGCACCAACGGGTTTTTTCTCTCATATAAATAAAACAAAACACTTGTCAAAGGTTAAAAGACAAACGATGCTGTTTATTTAACAGAATTTCGGCAAGTTGCTTTTATTTAACTTCAGGATTGTTAATTTCCCTCCAACATGAGATAACAACTGAGCATGCAGCTTCCACAGTAAATGGTTAAAATGCCAAATAAAAGTCAGTTTCTGAAAAGGCAAAGTAAAGATTGTTTCCAATTACAATGTAAAGTCAAACTAACTTGTCTTTTCCACCGTTGCCGAATCTGTTACAAATCAGCGACAGGGCGACAGCGTAGCTAACTTCGTCACCCCCCTCTCCCCCCTCCAAAACAGCACATTCATTGGCATGTCAAAATATTGACACTGAGGGACAGAGAAAGCGGCAACAAAGTCATAATAGACATGAGGTAACAAATGAGCACGAAGCTTCGACGGAACACACTAAATGCCCAATAAATAAGCCAGTTTCCGTTAAGATTGCTTCCAATTATTGACTAGTGTCAGACTTGTCTTTACCACCTTTACCGAATCGGTAACCAATCAGCGACACGGCTCACTTCTTCCCCCTCCCCCCTAAAAACAGCGTAATTGGCACTGCCACTGTGAGCGACAGCTATACACTGTAGTCGGTAGATGCGTCAAGTAATCGCAGGTGAGTATTGTTTTGCAGGCTTCAATGGTACTCGGTTCGAGGGCTTTCAACGGCAACGACTGTTTCGGCGTCTTGCAGGTTGAATGGACACATAATGTTTTAGCTGGTGAATGTACCCGACGTACATCATTGGTTTGGTTGCTTTCCCGAATGTTACAGTTTTACCTGTCGCCTGGACCACCGTTATTGGCTGCCCCGAAAGCATTTTACTTGTGTATTTCACTGCAACATGACATGTCTCAGTCTAAGAATAGGTCTAAATTAATCAGCTGACTGATTTCTGATGAAGCACGCGCAAAGACAGGGAGACAAAAGGAAGGCAAATACCGCTATAACACATCAAAAAGTGCCTCGTCCGTGACACAATTAAGTCAGCAACTGTATGTCTGGCAAATTAAATAAAAGCGACAAATAGTGCCTTTCGAAAAGCTTGAAGATAATCTCAAGTAAAATTTCTGTATAAAACGAAATGCAATCAGTACATGAATTTTTGTATCCAAAATGTCACGGACGAGGCCATTTAGGGGGGTGAGTTGCATTCTTTAATATTTTGGCTACAAAGAGTTTCAACAACTGCCGACTTATATCACAGTATACATCAATGTCAGTCTCATGTGATATGATGATTACTGAAATTACAAAAAAAAATTGGATTGTACTGAACCCGAATATAAAAAAGTGACCAAAAACGTCACTTCATGCACAGTGAAATCCTCTTAAACAATATGACTGCTAAACAAGGGACATAACTCAGTGAGGAAAATAAAATATTGATTATGAACATATGAACATTCTACAACAAAGCCAGCGTACCGAAATAAAGAAATTTGTGTTTTAATTTCAAGCGTTGAGAGAGCTAATTTTTTGGACATGCCCTGGATTATTTCCGAAAATGAATAGAGCTGACCAAGCAAGAATTGCGCCATCTGCCGATCACTTGGAAACACACATACTTATTACTAAAAGGGTCCAGACAAAGACGAAAGCTCAACTGCAGGTGACTTATTTTGCATGAACAGAATAGCGATATAGTGATATTTTAGAGTTCACATTGGGTTATTTTTTCATTTCTTCATTGAGACAAACTTATAACAATCAATGCATTTCTTCTTCTTCTGCGTTCATGGGCTGCAACTCCCATGTACACTCGTGTTTTTTGCATGAGTGGGGGTTTACGTGTATGACCGTTTTTACCCCGCCATTTAGGCAGCCATACGCCGCTTTCGGAGGAATGCATTTAATGTAACACATGAAAAAAAATACAATAACGTCATGAAAGGGTTCGGTTCAGTGCCTTTAAGGACATACGGGGCAGACCTTATTATTTGCGACCGAGTCATGTATGACGAAGTGAAGAATTGACGTCATTTCCAAGATGGTGGTCACTGAACAAACCGACGAAAGTTTGTCTGTGATGACAATTTTCAAAATATGTTGGTTCTATTTAAACCCGACGAGTCATTGTTTTGCTTATCTTAAGATTGCGCAGAACCATGTGACGATCGATTGCCGTCCAATACGGCTTGGCCCATCTCGAGATGGGCGCGCTTTCTGCGGATCTTCATATGGTTCTGCGCCATCTTAAGATCGCGCTGATCGGCAAATGGCGCTTGACATCTATATTATATAATCGAAAATTTCTAAGATAAATTTTCATTTAATTAATATACTTACTCATTGATGAATACATTTTCAATTTCAGCGAAGACTTTAAGTTTAATAGATCTATGTTAAGTAAATGATTTTTAGTCCTTTTATTAATTTCTGCCAGCCCCTCAACTCACAACCCACACCACTGATCCTGTGTCTCTATCCCCAATTTCCTTCATGGGAAAATACCTTCCAGATTTTACTGCTGAGTTTTTTTTATTACGATATGCTAACGTTCATATAAAACTATGCGGCCATGGCACACTATGAAGCAAATCGTGTGTGTGTTCTTGGCTCTCTCTCTCTCTCTGCAGAATTATATCTTGTAACCCCATTTTTTCAACAAATGTTCAATTGTGACAAGAAAGAATTATAGCTCATTATTTATGAACAGATGCATCACATGGCATTCTACATATTGCCTTATCTTTTAAACGTGGCACTATTCATTAAAAAGAGACTTTGTATTCTTTTATAGAATTCTGAACTGTAGAGCACAAATTATTGTAATTTGCCAGTTACAACATTCACAGGACAAGGAAAAGCCAACAACAAAACAAAACAGTTTCATGGGAAGTTTGCTGCAGTTGTCAAGTTACATGTACAGTATCTGATCTTCACCTCTAAGAACTCTATCTTGTGAAATAGAGATCATCAGGGGAAAAGGGACTCTGGGGGTGGGTGGGAGTGGCTTTCATATATATATTTTTTATGCATCATGTCTGCTTAGAAATTATTTGACGCTTTTTGTGTTTCTGCATGTGCTGCCACAAGTGTAATGGATTGAATAATATAAATATTATTACATTTGCACTGACAGAGATTGGAGAAGAAAGTATAAACATTTGTTGCTTGTGACTGACCTCTGACCCACATGTGCTACTCAACATACTGTTAGTAACAGTGTTACCCGCCCCTGTGAAGTAGTTTATTCCAAACTCAAGTGTCTGGCAAGAGGCATGCTAATATCTCATTTATGATTCCTGTCTTTCTTAGAATGATAATAGTTAAATGCAGCACCCCCTTTCGTCCACATAGTTTCCTGGTTTAGTGTTAACGATAGCAAAATTAGCATCAATGACTTCTTGTACTGTCAATACTATCGCACTCTGGCCTTCCAGTAAAAAGGCAGAAGAGTGGACATGAAAAAAAATACATACATGTAGTTTCCCATCACTTAGCAAACTCTTTCATTCCATTTTCTCTTGCCCCAGTCAATAAGACTCTTACCTCGATAAAAAATGTAAACTGCAAGTGCAAACTGATAACAAATTTAGACCAAATAGATAAATGCTGAAGCAGTATAGGTCGTACATTCAGAACACAGTACATGTCCACAACTGAAGGTTGCCTCTTTGCTAAAAAAGATAAATTTAGGTGACTTGTTTGGGAAAAAGTAAATTCAAAAGGATCCTAGTAGTAGTAGGTAAGTCTGGAGCTATAGTCTAACTGATCCATACTACCTGGTCCTTGTATGTTACTCCGTGGGTGTGGTTGTAAGTGTGTGTGTGTGTGTGTGCGCGTGCATACTTTTAACAAGAAAAGACCAGGGATGAACAGAGCTGAGGCAGCTCTCCAACTGCAGAAATGAATTCAGTTGTAACTTGTACTTAGTCAAGCAGTATTCTGTCTTAATTACCATTTTCTGTGTGATCGTGATTGGTTTACATTTGACTTTGACACCAATACTAAATTGATAGTCAAAAGACTTTCATTCAACCAATTACAGTGTTAAGGAACAGTCAACGAAAGTTGATTGTGAAATACATACATGTATACATGTATGCAAACACATTGTGACCCTGAATCAAATCCAGCACATTTTTACTGCATGATTATATATAATCAATTCTCTGTTAGACATTAAGTTCATTCATCCTTAAATTTAACAAACAGCTATAGGTACGTAACTATGAAAAGTCAAACAAACTTCCATCAATGTAGTGAAAACGAATAGGTTTTGTGAAAGACTCAAAGTCAAACGCTTGTCACCAATGGATTAAACTTGGAGGACAACTATATATATTACTATTAGCTCTCTTCCACTTAATCAAACCGGCAGAGAGAGAGAGAGAGAGAGAGAGAGAGAGAGAGAGAGAGAGAGACACAAACGAATGACGGCTTTATTGCTCAATGATTAAGATGTTAAGCTGACGCCCAGTCATAGTCCTACAAACGCCATGATCTACTTCCCATAACAACGCTGAGATTTTGGTATAGGCTCAAGTCGATGCATGGATTTTACAATGAACCAAAACAAAGAAAATTTACCTGTATACTTCGTGCTGGGGCAATTTGCTTCGTAAAGACATCGTTGTCGTCATCGTCGCTAGAAATCTCAATCAATTCAGCTGTTTTCTTCTTTAGATGTGTTGTTTCATTTTTATCGACCGAGGAAACTCTTTTCAGTGGCTTTGTAATACTGGGATTTCCCGCACCGACATCTTGATCTTGTAACTTGGACAAGTCGGCGTCGCTAATCTCTTTTTCACTGCTGTAACTGACTGAGGGTAATTCTCCATTATCATCTGAATCTGAAGATATAACGATGCAAGAATCATTCATGTCTCAGTCACAAAAACGGGAAAAGACATGACACAAACTTCTCCCACGAACTAACCCCACGCTGCCCGTCAGACCTGAAATAACTTATCCTTGGGCTGAATGGGAATGAGACAGTATGCGACGCGTGCAATTTGAATACATCAGATATATAATATAGACCGTATCGTAGACCGCATGATCACCACTACACCCACTCATAACATGGAACGGTGCAAGGGCGGATCAATTCACTTTGGAGGGGGGGGGGTTACAAAATGACTGCGAAGATACAAGTTGACGGCGCTGAAGGCGTCTAAGCCTCTAGGGGGGTCCGGGGCATGCCCCCCCGGAAATTTTTTTTTATCCAAAGAAGCAAAATAGAGCTATCTGGTGCATCCTGAGCCAATAAATTACCTCTTTTTTTGGGGGGGTGGGGGGGTGGGGGGGGGGGTTACGTAACCCGTGTAACCCCCCCCCCCAGATCCGCCCTTGCGGTGTACCATGGCAAAGAAGAATACAATGTATCATTAATAATTTCATGCTAACGTTCCAGATGACCATTATCATCGCTATTCCAGTTCAACAGTGATTCCAAATCAGTCGCTCTATCTGGGACATCACTGTTGTTTACTGAAATTGCGACTCGGCGGATACATCAGTAAAAAAAAGAATGTATGCCACAATCACATGATAACTACAATACAAGTAGTTATCATTAATTTATAGGTAATTATAGCTTGTGTGTGTGCCCAATCATAAATTCCTTCAAACCAGCATCGAAAATCGATGAACTTGAGGGGTCAGTTTGATAGTCCGGTGCCTGGACGCTGCCACTGTGGCCGGTGTCAGTGACGATTTCATCTTTCGCCGTGGTCATATTTCGATTCTCGGCCTCGTTGATCTAGTATAAAATCCACACTGAACAAAACAAAAAAAACTTCGATAGTACTGATGAGCGACTATGTGTACCTTCATGGGGCCAAATTTTTGATTCACCCTAAAACTGATGTTTCCCTTCTTTTTCAAGGGACGTAACCCCTCAGTACACGTTTTCGAAGAAATCCATTTTGGGGGTGAAATCTATCAAATTTCACCACCAATTTTCTTCACATGCAAGAAACTGACATGCTTTTCGTCCATAAATAATTTCACTGATTTTACCAGGAAACAACATTTCAGTCTTGAGTATATCAGGTAGGCCTACTATAGTGAAACTAGTTTTCCCTATTTGAGACTATTCACTTTTGTCACTGCACTGATTGCGTACAGTAGCTTTCTTTTAATTTAGCCATTACTCGGAAAGTAGTTTAGGATAAATAAGAAACAAATACTAGTAACAGTTCACCGGGCATGTACCTACAGGAGCTATCACGTTGAAGAGTTGAATTTCATTTTCACGGCGCTATCTGAGTCAGTGATGCGCGTTGAAGGACATTCGTCATTCTGTGTTGTAACGCGCATTAAGATTTGCGGTTGATGGGAGACTACCTGGAGTAGTCAGTCGCAAGGTTGTCTCCCTTAGGAAGTTAATACAAAATTGTCAAAAGTATACACCACACACACACACACACACATGACACACACACACACACACCGTCAGTCACACACACACACACACACACACATGACACTGACACACACACATGACACACACACACAACACTGACACACACACACACATGACACACACACACACACACACACACACACATACACACACACGCACACACACACTGAGTTGGACATACTGACAAACACAGTGACACACACGGTCGGACACACACACACAGCCAGTGACACACACTCACACGCACGCACCGCGCACACACGCACACACACCGTGCACACACACACACGCACACCGTCACATACACCGTCACACACACACGCACGGCTCACACTGACACACACACACACACACACACACACCGTGCACACACACACACACCGTCACACACACAGCGGGACGCCGGCACACACACTCTCAGTCTCGCTCTCACCCCTCCCACCCCCCCTCTCTCTTCTACGTCTCTCTCTGTCACTCTCTGTATTCACGTCTATTAGAGTTGTTCTGGTCAGGACGATTAGATCAGAAAAAAGACCCACCATACGGCGATTGATATATGCTGATGCCATACTCTAAAAAAATGAAAATTTTATTTGTTCTAATGTATCTTCATTCTTGTATCACCTTAGCTTAGGGAATCCCCACCATTCCCCACCTCTCTCTCTCTCTCTTGCTCTTGCTCTCTCTCTCTCTCTCTCTCTCTCTCTCTCTCTCTCTCTCTCTCCCTCTCCCTCTCTCGCCACAAAAAGATATGGGTCCCAGAACCTGATTCCCCCCATCCCTCGTCTAGACTTGTATAAGTCAAGTTTAGCCTTCTCAGGAGCATCTCTATGGAATTCCATACCCCTACCCCTCCGAAATGCCTCTTCTGTGAAAACGTTTAGGCGCCAGTTTCATTCCCGCTTAATGGGTAATTAGAACACTTTTCATGTCTGATATTTTAGTGCTTTTTACATTTAGTCAAGTTATGTTTGTATTTTGATTTGTTCTTTATGTGTATGTATTGATAATGATATACATGCGAATGATTGGGACAATTCCTCCCCACATTTGTTTTCTCCCTTTTGTTATTAGTTGTTTTGGATGGTTATAATTATGCAATGCATTATTGCAACTATGCTGCAATTTCCACACTATACTGTTTTTCCCATTTTTGAATGTGTATACAAAACCATAACCCTTTTCTCATTACTATTTACATTATGTTCGTCTGTAAGTAACAATAACCTTGTCAATTTTACTATCTATATTATGTGCGTCTGTATTAAGTGTTTGTATAAGGGACAGGTTGTAAGATTAGGCTTTGCCTAAAACCTCTATCCTTTGGTAATAAAGTTCAGTTTCAGTTTCAGTTTCAGTTTCTCTCTCTCTCTCTCACCTCTCTCTCTCTCTCTCTCTCTCTCTCTCCCCCCCCTCTCTCTCTCTCTCTCTCTCTCTCTCTCTCTCTCTCTCTCTCTCTCTCTCTCTCTCTCTCTCTCTCTCTCTCTCTCTCTCTCATTCGGTCATCTTCCTCCAAAGTATGGCTTTCCATGCCATGTAACCTTCTTTTCCAGTATGCTCGTCAAATGATAACATGACTGAATTAGGCGCATCAGTCTAACTACGGCCGTTCTTAGACTCCTTCGTGTAACTTGGTAACCAACTACTTACTATCGACGTGAACCAACCATGTTTTCAAACGATCGAGCGAATCAAAGATGGTCATATTCTAAACGGTATGCCTTCTAAACTTACCTTCATCTGAACATCTGTGAAATGTCCATGATGTGCAGTGGTATTCTGAGTGATTATCCAGGATTGATTTTGGTGCCAGTCATTATCAGTGGATCATCATTTCCCACACACTTTGAGCTTTAAACCAGTGCTATCCCACCAACATTTGATTACACTCACGTACATTCTAAAATTTTCCTATTGTTGTCCGCAACTCGGGCGTGCACATCATTAACAGCGTGTGCCACCTGTTCTATCAAGTGACAGCTATGCGACGAGGAAAGATTTCAGTCTTGAAAGGCGTATTTATTCAACTTTAGCGAAGCGCGGAAGTAATATTAATACACGAGTATAATCGGTGCAAAAAGTAACTTACCAAGTGGAATTGTAATTCAATCGAGTTGGCGCTTTGGTCGGGCGTCAATCCACGATGACGACCTCGAAGTTTCAAATGGAAGTCTGTCAATGTGTAAATGTCCAAGCAGGATTTTGACATTTAAATCAGTGAACACTTTTTCCATTACCTCTCGTACGCATAAATTCATTACAATGTCCAGGACTAGACGTTTTAGAAGGAGGGGCTTACAAAATGAGACAGGGCGGGTACAATTGTACAAGGGCTTGACAGGGGAGGAGGGAGGGCTAGGGGGTCCCAGTCTCGGGTACTCTTGTAATCTATAGCATCTGAAAGGGATATTTTGGGTATTTTCTGGGTAGATGCGGCCCTGATGCCTGTGTTGACCAGTCACGATTAGCTCATTTCAGTTGTTTATCGCACGTCAGTGCTGTCAACACACAAGTCACAACTTTCAGTAGGACGCTCAGTATTGCATGCCTTGGCATCAATGCACGTTTGGTAACTCAGCATTATTGTCCGAATAAGATATTCTGTTCACTTCTCTAGCGTGTGCAGCTATCCCGGGGACAACTCCGACGCTTCTGATCAGTACTTTTGATCCATCCGCTGTTGAGTTTTGGATATGACCAAGTGGAGGGATGGTCTTACACTATGAAGCCTAAATGCCTGACCGGCCTGAGATGGAAAGCCCAACTGTTTCCACGGGAAGGAGAGTGCCCTAAGAAAAGTGAAAACTATCAAGTGAACTAGAATGAATGACACGCCGCTAACAAAAAGCTACTAAATATGAATGTGTTGGTAAAGTAGGTGAAGGGTTCAATGTTTATCAACAGAACGTGTGATGTTTGCTAACACTAGCTTCTTTATTAGGTCTTACAATGAAACTTTGTCCGATTCACGATTATCGAAATGAAGAGGCAGTTATACGCCATGTACAGTCACACCGTGGAACACACA
>NC_090256.1:29744376-29756876 GCF_037325665.1 Littorina saxatilis
TACTTTTATAACAACAAGCTTAGCAATGCATGCTTATTGGTCGTTCTTACCAAAAACAAAGAGACACTTGGCGGAAATGATTTTTGGCAGACGTGATGGATAGGGTTGAGTGAGAAATGTTCCATTTAAAAAAAAAGGGGGTTCGCAACTGTTGTTCAGACGAGATAAGATTGCATAAACATGCCTTCGATCAGTTGAAATAGGCCCTTAGTCATTGCTGACGATTCACGACTAAATGCGAAATGATGAAAACACTATGTGCAAAGTGGGAATTACTTTTCTTACCATCGCCTGTGTCAATCTGCAAAATGGTCGCAGAAAAAATGTCACACTCTGAACAGGAAACAGCCAGGCTGTTTTGTTTTTGTTTTGTCTGGATGATGTACAGAACTGAACGTATCATTAAGAGGCACAGAAGGCGCACCTGCCGAAGCAGAACAAGCACAAAAGTGTTACTTTGGACAAGCAGGAATTAAGTCAAAAGTAACAACCGGATGTGACGTGGCACTGACCCAGATTGGAGAAGTCGTCGACGAGGACGACCTGACGGAGGAGGTGAGGGGGCGACCTGTCCAGCACGCTGTGCACTGTCCTCAGCAGGGCTGACCACGCCTCGTTGTAAAAGATGATCACCACGCTCGCGTCGGGCAGATCTGAGCTGTACTGTATGGAACCGCATCTGAAAAATTCAAGTACTCGGAAAGACCACACTGCTGAGTGCCTCAGATAATACAGTTGTATTACATTGAATTGAATTGAATTAAATTGAACATTGCAGTTTACAAGCAGAACATTACCTAGTATGTCCTAAAAGCGAATGGTATCGCGTTGACAAACGATTTTCTTTTTTACAATAACACTCTGGACTCCCTAACAAAATCATTTTATATCCCCCCTTCCTCCCTCTGACTCCTTGGGCGAACTTGTTTTAGGCAGGTTAAGAAGACTGCAACCGTCCTTCTCATACGAAAGAAATGATACAGCGCCCTAGAATGAGGCGACTTTAGAGATAGAAACAATGGATAGAGGGAAATTGTCGGCACAGAGAAGCAGTGTGCGTGCGTGCATGCGTGCGTGCGTGTGTACGAGCGCGCTCGTGTGTGTGTGTGTTTGTTTGTGTCTGTGTGAGTGTGTGAATGCCTGTGCATCAATACATACTCACTCACTCTAGTTCATTGAGGCGTGGTGGCAGGGAGCGATGCAGAGAGATGAGACTACTGACCAGCTCATTAAAGCCGTGAAGTTGCTTGGACTTGTCCAGTCTCTGCCGCTGCTTCTCGCTCAGGTCACTTATGTTCACCATCACACCACTGCCCAGTTCACCTACCAACATCCACTTTCACTGGACATCGCTTTTCGTGAGTGTGTGTGTGTGTGTGGGTGTGTGTGGGTGGGTGGGTTCCTGTGTGTGGGTGGGGGTGTGGAAAAAGGAAGTAGATTTGCCTGTTGTGAATTGAAAGCATTGGCCCAAGGTTAGTTCCTTCCCCTCCCCACCCCCCTTACATTGGTTCCTTCCCCTCCCCACCCCCCTTACATTGGTTCCGCATAGCCATATCGGTTAAAGGGACGCTAATAACAAAATCACTAACCAACACCCTTCACCAACAAACTCACACACACAGACAGACAGAGACACGCACGCAAGCGCACGCATTCACGCACGGACACACACACACACACACACACACACACACACACACACACACACGGACGAAAGCACGGACGAAAATACAAAAGTAAGAAAACACCAACACTTTTGATTTAAAAGAGTCTTGAAATATGAAAAAGTCTTCTAATAGTTACCAGCATTGACAGGAGGTCTCCATTGGTCATCCACCACAAGGTGCCTCTTGGTGGAGCCAGGCGCGGTCTCGTATGGACCCTTTCCAAACTGAGTTCCGCTTAACTCCGCGGTTATTTTTTTTTCATCTGTCACTGTTCTCAAACCTGGTTTCCTCAGAATTACAATCTTGTTATTTTTTTGGCCAAGTTCGTCATGACTTCGCACAGTGTCCTGAATGTAAGCATCGTTACGATGCTGCGATAGCTGTAGCAGCTTGTCGTATGACAGAGGACCTTCTGGGTTATGGTACCCTCCGGAAAAAATGAGCAGCAACGCTGTTGTACACACCACCACAACAGATGGTCCTAAATATCTCAACTTCAGTTTTCTCGCCAGCAACATGTTTTATATTTGAGGACGGTCAATACCTCCAATCAGGTTGGTTGGTTGGTTGTTGGTTGGTTGTTGGTTGGTTGTTGGTTCTTCGTGTCCCTTCAACCTATTTGGCTATTGGGGACCGATTCACTTGTGTTTTCTTTGTCAATCAAATCAAGTTCTACACTGGTCTCCAAGAGGTCTCAGAAAAACAAGGAAGACGGAAGACAGCCTGGCGACAGAAGATTGACCAAGATCGACGTCTGGCCAACTTGCTGACTGAAGGCGTGACGGGCGCACCCTGACTGCCTCATATGTGACCCTCCACCACGAAATGAGTCGCATGTCACCTTGCGCGGTTCTGTGCTAGGCTTAATATAAGTCCGGGGAGTGAGTGTCTGGTAACAGTGTGAGGGTCACCTTAGTCACAGGCTTATAACTCAAACAGTATTCGCTCTTTTCTAAACGGGTTTCACCACTGGATAGAGCATTAAAAAAACCTCTTTAGGAAAATGTAAAAATACGAAAATCATGCAAAGGTGACATGCGACTCATTCCGTGGTGGAGGGTCACATATGTCGTCAGACGCGGGAGTCAACAAGTAAAAAAGTAAGTCTGAAGGTTTCTTCTTCTTCTTCTTCTTCTTCTTCTTCTGCTTTACAAACGCAATTTCATGATTCTTTGATGACCAAATAACTCGCGCAAGTTGATTTCCTCTACCATTTAAGCAGAAACCTTTTGAATAAAAGTATAGCCTGTCTTCAACCTAACATTCTGACTGTATTGAAAGTCGTACGACAAATAGCAAATAAAAGTGAGAGAACAACATACTGTCACAAAACTGCCGCATTCGACAATAGCGTTCGACAACACGACAGAAAATAGCATCATTTATTGTCAAATAATTGTCACGTTCACAAACAACATGATGGTGTGGAAGAGAATTGCGTAGTGTCACACACATCGCCAGGTTCACAAGCATCATAACAGAACGGGAAGAAAATTGCCTTTTTGTCAGTAAATTGTCAAGCTGACTGATACAATCTTGTACGGCTTTAGCCGGACTAAAGCTGGGATTACAAGTTCGATTTTTTGCTTACTTTCTGCCTTACCTTTCCTGCGCGTAGTAGCAGATGGTATGTCAACTGACCAAGGCAAAAGTCGAACTCTTAGATTATACATTGAATAAGACATCTCGAGGTGTGTGAACCAGCTGTGCATAAAGCTTGCATACAAAAATATGATTTAATAAGACTTTTGGCGGGGGCAATAGCTTGGTACCGGCACGGTTGGCCTAGTGGTAAGGCGTCCGCCCCGTGATCGGGAGGTCGTGGGTTCGAACCCCGGCCGGGTCATACCTAAGACTTTAAAATTGGCAATCTAGTGGCTGCTCCGCCTGGCGTCTGGCATTATGGGGTTAGTGCTAGGACTGGTTGGTCCGGTGTCAGAATAATGTGACTGGGTGAGACATGAAGCCTATGCTGCGACTTCTGTCTTGTGTGTGGCGCACGTTATATGTCAAAGCAGCACCGCCCTGATATGGCCCTTCGTGGTCGGCTGGGCGTTAAGCAAACAAACAAACAAACAAACAAACAAACAAATAGCTTGGTGTGAGCTATATTATTTCAGTCAGTTATTGTGTCAGTTTGAAAGTTCGGGGTTTAAAATCCGGGCTGCGCCTAATGGGTTAAAGGCACCCTCCTTCCCATGAAAACAGTTTATTTTACCATCACAGATCTGGCCAGGGTTTTACACGGACATATTCTAAAAGTCAAGAAATGACTCCTTGCTGTGTTGAGTTGGAGTTTTTTTTTTAATGAATCACTTTGATAATTGAATTTACGAAATTAATTCATTAAGAAATTCCCACTGTGTACAGTGCACAACTACTTGCAGTCACAGTTGATACAATGTTGATACATCCGGATTTCAATGGAAAGACAGCACACTAAAATATCACACACACACACACACACACACACACACACACACACACACACACACACACACACACACACACACACACACAGAAATACACACCCGCGTACTAATGCCACTCACGCACGCACTTATGTATCTCGAAGATAGAAGACACCCATTTGTATGACCGACTAATAAACACAAACGCAAACGCACCGAATAATGAGGATTAACTCAAATGAACGACATTTCTTCATTCCTCGAATGCCAGTACCGGTATGTAGACACTGATTTTTCCTTGGTTTTGAGCCTTTTGGTATAGGTCACGTCACATGACGCTTCGGCTTGGTTGTGAGCCTGTTGGTAAAGGTTACCTCACATGACCTTGTCTTTGACCTTACGTCCTTTATGTCACCTTCACCTTCACAGCACAGGAATACCAGCCGCCTCGTCCTTGCGCCACGACGGACCAAGCACGGGACTCTTGTCCCACAACCACCGCTGGCTTGGGTTGCCATGGTTACAAAGAGACAGCACCACCTTAAAGCCTTGAGCAAGTTTTGCGTCCTCCGCCAGCTGGACACAGCGTCCGCTGCTGAGGTGGTGGAGTCGTTGCAGACCCTGCACGTGAAAAATGTACAATGTGTGTTTGCTTTTATGGAACGCAGAACACAGAATATTTCATCACCTACGGTTGGAAGTTTATCTTTAATGTTGCAGTTAAAATGCCAGAAACGCACTTAACTCTGCTGTACTCCAGAGATTGTCCACTAATGTATAAATAACATAAGTTTTTTATCAGATAGGCACCGTCATGTATTTTCAGATACAATGCATATGTCTCAGATGTAACTGAAATACCAAGAAGGACTTTGACAAAGTTATTAAACAACATGCTGTTCAGAACTGCTGCAAAGGACTAAAAATAAATGCAAAATTCTGATATGGCGTACAGGATCTTTTCCGTGCACACTTGGTCTTGTGCTTGCGTGTACACACGAATGGGGAAATGTTGTTTGTTTGTTTGTTTGCTTAACGCCCAGCCGACCACGAAGGGCCATATCAGGGCGGTGAATGGGGAAATGGCACTGGCAGGACTGCGCATAAGTTGACCTGGGCGATTGGAAAATATTATTCTCCATTCACATGCACTAGGCGCGACCGGGATTCCGCTTGGGAGGCCGGCGGCTTATCCTGGGCTGGGTGGCCGAGTGGTAACGCACTTGCGCTCGGAAGCGAGAGGTTGCGAGTTCGACCCTGGGTCAGGGCGTTAGCAATTTTCTCCCCCCTTTCCTAACCTAGGTGGTGGGTTCAAGTGCTAGTCTTTCGGATGAGACGAAAAACCGAGGTCCCTTCGTGTACACTACATTGGGGTGTCCACGTTAAAGATCCCACGATTGACAAAAGGGTCTTTCCTGGCAAAATTGTATAGGCAAAGATAAAAAATGTCCACCAAAATACCCGTGTGACTTGGAATAATAGGCCGTGAAAAGTAGGATATGTGCCGAAATGGCTGCGATCTGCTGGTCGATGTGAATGCGTGATGTATTGTGTAAAAAAAATTCCATCTCACACGGCATAAATAGATCCCTGCGCCTTGAGTCCGAGTCTGGAGATACGCGCGCGATATAAGACTTCATATAAAAAAAATAACTATCCACTAGGCCATTGCGCCCGTCATCCATGCTTCTGACCGGGATGATGAGCACCCTTCCACTCGGACAAATGCCAACAATCTAAAGCCTGGCTGTGGTAGATTCTTGCTGAATTATTGTCGAAAATAACACCCATGTAAACCTGCGAAATGAAGTCAGAAATGAACCTGGAAATGAAACTACCTACTCTGCACAAGAAGCAGGCCCCAACGGCAAACAGCCTTTAGAGCAACAATTTCGCCACCTACAGCACTGACTCACAACGGCCCATCACTCCCCCCCCTCCCACCACCCTTGAAAACATCTTTTTCTTAAGTCAGGGTAACACCCGGGAACATAATTATCCCTAATGGTTTTACCGTGGGAGCCTAAAAGCACACGTATCATCAGGAAGCAGCCATACTGTACATATTTGGCATGTGACCACGTGGAACGATGTTCATATTTCATGTACAAATCTAGACAGATATGTGGTGTTTACTTGACCGGCCGTTTGCACGGGAAGGAAGGTACCCTTGAACAATGTTAAAGGAACTTCATGAAGCACATTCCCAGCAAATACGCGGGTAGGCTTAGTTACCGGGAAGTACGTCCATGTCTGGCTGCCACCGTTATCATGGCACTTCTGCAGGACGACCGCTGCAGTCGCCTGGTCAGCGTCCCAACAGTAATCCCCGCGAAATATTGTCGCTTGACCAATGTACATTGACCACTCCGTTGGCATCTGTGACATTACGGAATAGCAATTACGGACTGTAAATAAAATATAATCATTGCAGTTTTCATAAAGCAAAACAATTAGGCCTACTCTCCTTACAACAACAAAAAAGAAGAGAGACACGGAAACAGAGATTTGGAGACATGCACACTGACAGGAGGGTGAGAAGACAGACAGGTGAATGGAAGAATAGCTTAAAAAAGGCAAAATAAATAAGGGACAGACACACAGACGGATAGGCAAACAGATACACAGAAGCATCCACTCACGTAGCTGAATCTTTTCTCGTCGTTTATGATGGTTACGGAAAGATTACCGGCGAACATGTTGATGGTGACGTTGTACAATTTATTGGTTATCTGAAACGAATCCAGGCAATGAAATATAAATGATAATGCTGAAAGGTGTTTTTATTTTTTTTTTACATTTAGTCAAGTTTTGACTAAATGTTTTAACATAGACGGGGAATCGAGACGAGGGTCGTGGTGTGTATATGTATGCGTGTGTGTGTGTGTGTGTGTGTGTGTGTGTGTGTGTGTGTGTGTGTGTGTAAAGTGATTCCGAGAAAACTACTGGATCGATCTTCCTAAAACTTCACATGAGAGTTCCTGGGTATGATATCCTTAGACGTTGTTTTTCATTTTTTCGATAGATGTCTCTGATGACGTCATATTCGGCTTCTTGTGAAAGTTGAGGCAGAACTGTCACACCCTCATTTTTCAACCAATTTAATTAACATTTTGGTTAAGCAATCTTCGACTAAGTCCAGACTATGGGATTGCATTTCAGCTTGGAAGCTTAAAAATTAGTTAATTAGTTTGCTCATTAAAGCTGTCATTAAAATCGAATTTTCAGAAACAGATTAAAAAATGATCGCATTGTATTCCTCACCTTCTCCTGAATTCAAAAATATATAGATATGTCATGTTTACTCTAAAACATGTGCTCAGACCGTGTAGGACCGCTTTTACCCGCCATTTATGATTAGGCAGCCATACACCGATTTCAGGGGAATGGTGTTCGGATATACCTGTCCGTGTGCTACTAGGTCAGCAGGCAGATACTTCTCTGGCAGCACGTGCTTCATGTACCAGCCAAAGCTGTGACACTTGAGACGTCTTCGCAACTCCTGACGCTCAGAGACGTCACCCACGTTTTCCTGCACAAAACACGCCGTATTATGGTGATAGTTAAACGACTAACAGTTTGATGATGAGCTGGTGATACAGAACATTCCAACAACAAATTTGATGACCCTAAATTCTGAGCTAAACAATTAGCTGACATACCTATGCCGTAACACACAATTCAATAACGAAAACAACAAACAAACTAAGTAACAAACAAACAAACTAAGTAACAAACAAACAAACTAAGTAACAAACAAACAAAAATCATCAAAGCAGAAGCAGCCATTGACCCTTGTTTTGGCAAGAATAAAAAGAGTGAAAAAAATATGCTTTGAATCCGCCACAAATAATCTAGAAGCTGAAAGCACATGAGAAGTGGGAAAAGGGATACGCATTCTGAATGTGTTATGGAAAAGCGACAAGGCATACACAAAAGAAAGAACGAACGTTCTGGATCTTATTTTGTAAGATGCGGGTAATGTTCAAGAATAGTGTCCCAAATTAAAGGAAACTGTCGCAATATACCGAACTTTGCAGACGGAGAGAACCGAGGCAGAGTATTAAAACTGAGGCAAAATCGTAGTAAAAAGCAATGATTTTGACTTTGACATTCAAACTTATTCCATAACATTTATTTTCGTGTTCAAAGAACAAAACTACATGCCGGAATTTTGACAAAGAGAGTTCATTTGGCACACTTTTCTTGAATTTTACCCAGAAGTGACCGCTTACAGGTTTATATGAGAACTTGTCCTGTTCAAAGTAGACTCGGTAATCATCCAGCCACACGGCAGCAAGTCTCGCCAAGTTCGTGGCTATGTTGTTACCAGAACCGTAGGGCGAACGAGACCGGAAGACGTGACCTACATTGGAGCAAGGTATCATCTCCAGTGTACCATCACACATCCAGATCTGAAATAACAGTATCTTTTTTCACGAGTGCGTGGGGTATATTTAAAAGAAAATCTGCTCTGCAAACAAACTTCACCGAATTCAAGATGTTATCTCTCAGCTTCTGAGTACTATTTGCCTGTTCTTTATGCTGTTTTATGACCGGCGTTGTAATTAAGTTAACGTTCTAGTCATTTGCCTGTTGTTTTTTTTCAATTCTTGATTTTGGAGCAGTCTACCTGTTTCATTTTTGTTTATGTTGAAGGAAAATAACCCGTTCAAACAGGACGGGAAAAGCCAAACTTGAGAATAATACGAACGAAAAATAACCGCTGAACAAAATTTATATATAAAACAAGTCGCGTAAGGCGAAAATACAATATTTAGTCAAGTAGCTGTCGAACTCACAGAATGAAACTGAACGCAATGCCATTTTTCAGCAAGACCGTATACTCGTAGCATCGTCAGTCCACCGCTCATGGCAAAGGCAGTGAAATTGACAAGAAGAGCGGGGTAGTAGTTGCGCTAAGAAGGATAGCACGCTTTTCTGTACCTCTCTTTGTTTTAACTTTCTGAGCGTGTTTTTAATCCAAACATATCATATCTATATGTTTTTGGAATCAGGAACCGACAAGGAATAAGATGAAAGTGTTTTTAAATTGATTTCGACAATTTAATTTTGATAATAAATTTTATATATTTAATTTTCAGAGCTTGTTTTTAATCCAAATATAACATATTTATATGTTTTTGGAATCAGAAAATGATGGAGAATAAGATGAACGTAAATTTGGATCGTTTTATAAATTTTTATTTTTTTTTTACAATTTTCCGATTTTTAATGACCAAAGTCATTAATTAATTTTTAAGCCACCAAGCTGAAATGCAATACCGAAGTCCGGGCTTTGTCGAAAATTACTTGACCAAAATTTCAACCAATTTGATTGAAAAATGAGGGCGTGACAGTGCCGCCTCAACTTTCACGAAAAGCCGGATATGACGTCATCAAAGACATTTATCAAAAAAATGAAAAAAAACGTTCGGGGATTTCATACCCAGAAACTCTCATGTCAAATTTCATAAAGATCGGTCCAGTAGTTTAGTCTGAATCGCTCTACACACACACACAGACAGACACACACACGCACATACACCACGACCCTCGTTTCGATTTCCCCTCGATGTTAAAATATTTAGTCAAAACTTGACTAAATATAACAAGTCGCGTAAGGCGAAAATACAATATTTAGTCAAGTAGCTGCCATTTTTCAGCAAGACCGTATACTCGTAGCATCGTCAGTCCACCGCTCACGGCAAAGGCAGTGAAATTGACAAGAAGAGCGGGGTAGTAGTTGCGCTAAGAAGGATAGCACGCTTTTCTGTACCTCTCTTTGTTTTAACTTTCTGAGCGTGTTTTTAATCCAAACATATCATATCTATATGTTTTTGGAATCAGGAACCGACAAGGAATAAGATGAAAGTGTTTTTAAATTGATTTGGACAATTTAATTTTGATAATAATTTTTATATATTTAATTTTCAGAGCTTGTTTTTAATCCGAATATAACATATTTATATGTTTTTGGAATCAGCAAATGATGGAGAATAAGATAAACGTAAATTTGGATCGTTTTATAAATTTTTTTTTTTTTTTTACAATTTTCCGATTTTTAATGACCAAAGTCATTAATTAATTTTTAAGCCACCAAGCTGAAATGCAATACCGAACCCCGGGCTTCGTCGAAGATTACTTGACCAAAATTTGAACCAATTTGGTTGAAAAATGAGGGCGTGACAGTGCCGCCTCAACTTTCACGAAAAGCCGGATATGGCGTCATCAAAGACATTTATCAAAAAAATGAAAAAAACGTTCGGGGATTTCATACCCAGGAACTCTCATGTCAAATTTCATAAAGATCGGTCCAGTAGTTTAGTCTGAATCGCTCTACACACACACACACACACACACACAGACACACACACACACACACACACACGCACACACGCACATACACCACGACCCTCGTTTCGATTCCCCCTCGATGTTAAAATATTTAGTCAAAACTTGACTAAATATAAAAAGGACATCATTTCATCAGCTTAGAAATTGTTCTGATTGGGATTATTTAGAAAACCCAAGAGAAAGGTGTACAAAATAAGGGAAAAGAAGGAACCCATATGTGACCTTAAAAGAGAGTTCCAGGTTCTCGCCACCCCAGATCTTCATTCCCGGGTCGTACGTGCCCAGCTTGTAGAAGTAGTCACGGTCAATGGCGAACAGTCCTCCTGCCATGGTGGGGGACCTGTCGTGCGAAACCACACACACACACACACACACACACACACACACACACACACACACACACACACACACACACACACACACACACACACACACACACACACATACGCACTTAGGATAGGTAAGTTGATCTGGAACCAGGCTTACTTATATGCAAAAGGGAAACAAACTTGATTTTTAGCTGGTTTCAGAAGCATCTATAAAAGGTGCGTTTAAGATAAAAAAAAAAATAAAAAAAATAAAGAAAACTGGAAAAACAGTAAATAACAACTAAGAGAGAGAGAGAGAGAGAGAGAGAGAGAGAGAGAGAGAGAGAGAGAGAGAGAGAGAGAGAGAGAGAGAGAGAGAGAGAGAGAGAAAGAGAGAGAGAGGGGAGGGAGGGAGAGAGAAGGAGGGTGAGAGAGAGAGAGAGAGAGAGAGAGAGACAGAGACAGAGACAGAGACAGAGAGACAGACAGACAGACAGACAGACCGAGGCCTAAGTGTACCTGACAGGATCAACACTTGACTTTCTTCTTCTCTTCTCTGCTGGCTGAACGGGCATCCAGCTAAAGAGCAGATTCCACTGGAACGTCCCCACGTAGAGCTTGTCCAGATTAGTCTGCTTGTACTCGAAGGTCTTGGAGTCGATGGAGTGGATCCTGGGCACCACCACGTGGCTGGCGTTCTCGGCTATTCTGGACAGCAGTGGTTCCAGCCAGCCTGGTGTGGGGATAAACCACACGAGGGATGTCTCTCTGACAAGAGTGAATACACATAGGGCGCACGTACAGACATACGGATACAAACACCACGGACACACACACACTCATCATCATAATCACCAACAACAGACAACGGAACGTTACATCAGCATTAGTATACCCCAGCTCGGTTCGGTTTCACTAAAGTTCTAACAAAAGACGATGTTCGGAAATATCTCTGTCGGGTTTGTATTTGTTGTGGAAGAGTGAATATTCTTGGAAAAAATTGAGGCACACTTTCCCACGTGACATTCCATAATTCGTATGTTTTATTCAGAAGACAACACACTCACCTTCAGCACACTCGCGGCATTTACTGAAATCCTTACTATTTCAGCTTATAAATCAACACTCTCACCCTCAGCACACTCGCAGTGCGAGTCGAGGAAGACGACGGTGGTGGCCGTGACGTGACGCAGCCCCAGGAGACGCGCCCTGATCAGCCCCTCCCGTGACGTGGCGCGCACCACGCTCACCTTGCCCAGTCGCGACACATAGTCGTCCAGGGGCGCGCCCAGGTCAGCTGCAATGGTCTGGAATGTCATCATGTCGCAAAAAACCACTCCTGCTTAAATTTAAGGCACAGTGCTTCCCGTAAAAAAACTTGTTGTAAGGCTGCTGACTTTCGGTCTGTGTCAAAGTAGAGAGATAGCCTTATCCGATCTGTGTCAAAGTAGAGATAGCCTTATCCGACCTGTGTCAAAGTAGAGATAGCCTTATCCGACCTGTGTCAAAGTAGAGAGACAGCCTTATCCGATCTGTGTCAAAGTAGAGAGATAGCCTTATCCGATCTGTGTCAAAGTAGAGAGATAGCCTTATCCGATCTGTGTCAAAGTAGAGAGATAGCCTTATCCGATCTGTGTCAAAGTAGAGAGATAGCCTTATCCGATCTGTGTCAAAGTAGAGAGATAGCCTTATCCGATCTGTGTCAAAGCAGAGAGATAGCCTTATCCGATCTGTGTCAAAGCAGAGAGATAGCCTTA